>NC_081574.1:7533826-7678851 GCF_022355385.1 Mustela nigripes | reverse complement strand
TCTCCCTCTCCCTCTGCCACTGCCCCCTGCTTATGCTCTCTCTCAAATAAGTAAATAAATACATCTTGTAAAAAAAAAAAAAAAGTTTTAAAAAAATAAGTAAAAAGTATTTTATTCTTTTTTTCAGATGTAAGAGTAAATAGTATTTCAATCAGCGATTGCTTTGGGGTGGTAGGTTGGTGTTTTATGTAGTGAGGATATCTCCCCTTTGGGGGTCTCCTCTCCTGTCAACTCTAGCTTCCATCGCATAAATCTTGCTTCTAGGACTCAGAATACCACACTCATTTCACCCCTCGCTGTTGAGGTGAGAGTGGCTTCCTGCTCTCGCCAACGCTGGAGTTAAACATTCCCTGTTTGTCTTCATGACTGTTCCATAGTTTTTGTCATCAAGGGCCACAGATTTAATCCCTTCCATGGAAACCATCTAGAATAGATTCTGTTTTCATGACAAGATCCTGACTCATATGGTGACTTTTTGCATCTTAAGGCTGGCTCAGTCAGTAGAGCATATGACTATTGATCTCGGGTTTATGAGTTCAAGCCCCATGTTGGGTGTGGAGCCTACTTAAAAAAATAAATAAATGAATGAGTAAAATTAAAGGCAAAAAAGAAAAAAAGAATGCTGTGCTTTGAACACTGGAAAGAATTTGGAATTTGAAAAAACAGAACTGGCTTGGAATTCTGCCTCATTATTGTCTGTTTCAGTTAACATTTCATTTCTCTTAGCTTTAAGTTTGTCCTCTGGAATGTAGGGACAGTATTAACATTCTTGCTTCTTTCAGGAGTTTATTGAAAGTTCAGTGTAGATAATCCATGTAAAAGTACTTTCTAGACTCCGAGATGGTATAGGTAGTCTCACTTGGCTTTGTTAGGAAGTGCTAGTGCAAAAGATTTAATCTCAGAAATCAAGAACTCAAAAGGTACAAATTAAGCCACATATTTCTGGTCCAATGAGAGATTCTTTAGTGTTTCTGAATCAAATGAAGAAGTATTGTAATAGATTTACAATCAACAAGTCCTAAGTCCGTATTACATGATTGGATGTTTACTGAGAGTGACAACGTCATTGTTACTTTTCTGTCCTACATTTTAAGTTGCATTTTTCTGTCCCTCAATTAGAAGTGTTTTTAAACAGCTCACTTATATGGGAATAAAACATTTAGATGGGCTCTTAGGTACTGAACTCTGCCTCATCTGCTTCAGCATGACTTATAAAACTGTGTTCTTGTTCGAGCTTTTCCGAAACATTGGCAAAAGAGCATTCTGAGTCTTCCTTTGCCTCTGTCTTAATATTAGCAAAGATTCCTTGGGGGCACAAGGACGAACCGGCTCTGATGAAAGGGTCATCCTCACTGTAGCCAGACCAACCGCCTGCCAAGCAGGACGCCAGGCTGCCCTGGGCTGGTGGGGGAGGAACACTCACAGCTAATGAATTCCGTACGTAAGGCGGGTCGCAGGCTTCTCTCTTCTTAAGCCCTAGAGGTGAGGCGCTGGTGTGCGGATTTTTTAATTCTGTGGCCCATACATCATTCTTTGACACGCCCTGCCTTTTCATGCCCCTACCAAAAATAAGCTCAGAGCAGAACAATAATAAACAATTTGCTGTTTGATTACAGATGGCACAGCCATCAAACAACCCTTAAGAATGTCACAGCTGCAGCCTGTCAGTGCTTCAGCAGGATCAGCCCGGCGATGGAGAAGAGAGGCAGGGGGCCCCCCCGAGTATGTCGGAGTGTCTCTTAGGGATTTCAGGTCTTTGCTGTCCCTGCCAGCTTCTTTTGGACCTGATTCCCTGCACTTAGTTCCCGCCGTCCATCAGTAAATCGTAATGTGCCCCATTCGTTGGATAAGCCATATGCTGTCAACTGTCGTTCTGGTCGTTAAATTCACATCAGGCCATTGGTATTCATGTCTTCACTTTACAAATGAGGAAGCTGAGAGGCCCAAGCCACCCATCCAGCTGGTGAGGAGCCCAGCCCACGGGCTTGGAGGCCCAAGTTCCCTGGCCGCACGGCCTCGCTTCTTACTGGCCACGTTCCAGCTCTCCTATGGGAAAGTCGTGCTTCTGAGTTTTGTGTGAGAAGCACCGTTCCTGGTGAAATTGCTTGTGCACAGTACATGTTACCTAGAAAACGTTCATGAGAGGATGTGCCCGTCTCTGTGAAACAACTGAACTGCCAAAAGACGAAATTTCCATTTTAGTAGAGAGTAGAAGGAATGATTCTTTCTGCATTTCATCCCTTCGTATCTAAATGCCTCTGTGCTGTCCTAAAGTGGCAGAGTGGAGGGGAAGGTGATTTTGGTGGTGGTGGTGGTGCTGGTGGTTGGTGTCATTAGTGTCTTCACAGCCGGAAGATCTCTCTTTTGCACTCAGGTTATGGAAAGTCAGGAGGTCATTCCAGGGGCCGGAATGAGTGACATAGAAACCACACCAGCACCAGAAGAGGACTTACTCTTCACGCCTCGTTTCTCCATATAAATTGTGCCCCGTATTTTCCTGGCAACTTACAGCAAAGATCCAGTTCAAAAGTTTTAACACAATTTAATGAAAGTTTAATGAAAACTTTCATTTTCAAAAAATAACATTTTTATATTTAATAATCATTTCTGTATCAAACGTTATAGAGGGTAATAGGGCTTATCTTGTTAGTCTATTTTATAGATAAGGAAACTAAAACAGAAAGAATTAACATGAAATGTGCAGGTGTTCATCTAATTGCTCTTTCTTTCAGTCTATACTCATACCACTTATCTCCTACCTACACATCCAGTCACTGTACTCATTGTTTTTTACATTTAATTCACAAAACAACCAAATATGTGGAAAATACTGTTCTTATTTTATAACTGAAGAAATGGAGACTTACTGAAGTTAGGAACAGCCAAATACAGATTTTATAGCCCTAACCTCATAAAGCTCAGACTTGGGTTCGGATACGTGTTTGTTCCAGAACCATGCTCTAACTTCTATGTTGATTTGCGTTGTGTGTTTTTTTATACTAAAGTAATAATTCATCACCTCAACAATTATCTATGAGCTGTTACTAAGACACACAAAAAATTTCTCTTAGTTTAAAATGAATTTTACCTATGGAATCATAAGGTAACCCATTACATCATAAAGGGATCCAGGGGCTCCTGGGTGGCTCAGTGGGTTAAAGCCTCTGCCTTTGGCTCGGGTCATGATCTCAGGGTCCTGGGATTGAGCCCCTCATTCGGCTCTCTGCTCAGCGGAGAGCCTGCTTCTCCCTCTCACTCTGCCTGCCTCTCTGCCTGCTTGTGATCTCTGTCAAATAAATAAATAAATTCTTTTAAAAAAAATAAATAAAGGGATCCAATTCAAAATCAATCTGGTGCATTCCTAATATAATTTAAAATTCCAGGATTTTTGGTTCACATATTAAATGCCCCAATACATATTTAAAAAGCCTTTGGCAATCCCAAAGGAATTGTTTTTAATATTTTTATAGAAATGAAGTTAAATTCATGGCAGATCAAAGCCAAGTAAATAATGCTTGGTCTAAGCCACCTTCTCCCTTCCTCCTGGCCCTTGTGTCGTCTTCCTGTATCATAAGCTGTTTCATAAAGCTTTATTGTAAGCTTTGCATTGTGTGCTTGTCCAGTTTCTGCTTCTGTCCCAGACTTTGCAATCACATTCACTATAGTTCTGAATGAATACTGACTGTGATATTCCCCTTAAAAATAGTGGAGCTTTTTCATGTACTCTAGCTCTGCCTTTATTTTTACTATTCAGAAAAAAGACTGGCATCATCATTTGTGTATACATGATTCAAATCAGTGTATTTTAATACAGCACCCTAAAAGAAGAACATAATCAGTTCATAACTTCAATTGGTTTCCATCTTGATTGGTTTTTAAGTGCATCTCATTTGCCTTTGCTTCCGTTTTCGAAGCTTATAGAACTGCGCTGTTAGGTTTTATACGCTGTTAGGTTTTATCCTGTTAAGTCACAGGATACAATCCCATCACATATTTTCATGATATCAGATCTTTGGATTATGGAATGGGACCAGAAGGGTGCCGCTCGTTGATTATGTACGGTCACACGCCATGCTGTACAGAGGAAGCTTTTTGTCTCCCTGTCTGCATATTCCTAAAGTGCATGTCTTGAGTCCCAAGCACTCGAGCAATAAGTAAATTTCTGCATCTGGTTAATAAATTAACCAAACAAGAGTTTATCAACATCTGGCATCTGCCTTACTTTAGTGGTTTTCTATGAATAACTGATGCCTGGTGACCTTTGATCATTTTTGCGGTCGCTTGGAATTTCAATAGTGGCTTAATGTTGTGTGTGTTATTGTGAATGTTCCTATCGTAACCAACTTCCTCTTGGTTGCTTTACACTTCCCAGACATCACAGAATCGACCAACCAATGTCTCTGTAGCCTTCAGTGTTATCCCCTGTCCCTTAACTTGAAGAATCTTACAAAATACAGCATCAAGAGAAAAAAACAACAAACATAATATTTAGGAATTCTATTTTATGAGGGAGGGCGAGATGTTCAAAAGTGGGATTTTAGCAAGTAAGACACTGACTCCTACCAACTGCTGATTTAAAAGGGATTTCTTTTTCCTTAAAAAAAAAAAAAAGATACAGTTTTAGTGCAGAGAACCAAGACTGCATAGCCAAGACTTTGGAAGTTTCCCGACCGGTCCTGGATCTCAGCAATAAAATCTCACACCTTTCTCTCAGACATATTTACATTCACCTGTCCGGCTCCAAAGGCCATCTCTCTCTCTGTATTTGTTGACTTTGGAACAGAAGAGTGAACACTGTTGGCCTAGCACGGGTTACTGTTCTCTAGGCACAGAGCAGAAGAGTAGCACAGACTTTAGTTGGGGGAGGGACACTAATTCTGGGAGCTAGAGACACACTACTTGTCTGTTCATATAGATGGTGGGGGGTAGGGTGCGAGGGGCCAGTGACTGCTGAATCGAAAATACCCTCCAGTCTCTCCTTCTGGTGTCACTAAGTTCTCCAGCGCACTCTGGCCAAGAACCATCCCTCACAAGTTCCTTTGCTTCTGCTGGGTGTGGACCTCCGTACTTTACACTACGGGAAAGCTCTAGATTTTAGAAAATTATTTCTTAAGATGAACCATAAATTTGCCTTTGCACACTGGTTCTAGCTCTGTTCCCTGGGTAAAGAAAATGTCTTCCAAATATGAACACATAAGTTGGTGGAAAAAGAGCTATTTTCCTTTGAATTTATATTTTCTCACCCAGTTCATCTCCAGTGCTCCTAACAGTCCCTTCCTTGGCCTGACTTTCAGAGTGCTAACTGTCCCTGCCGTCCCCATCTGGATCATCGTCCTGCATCTTGGAATGAGGGGCGGCAGGTGGAAACAGTGCTCCAGCTGCCATCTGTGACCAAGCAGGCTTCCGTGCCACTTGAGTGCGACATCACAGTTCTGATGTTGGATGAACTTAGGAATACCTGAAACACTCAGACTTTCCCACATGAGCTGTTAGGCCAGGCCGTTTGCAGTATTATTTGAGATGTGGTCTAGCAGCATAGCTCCTAGGACCAGATCTGGCTTCCGTGGGCAGTGGGGAAGTCAGACAGCCCCAGGGTTCCTGGCTGGGTAAGACTAGCCACACTGCAGGGCCGGCTGTGGGAAGAGTAGGCCAGAGATACACGCAGTGAGGCCCAGTGATAAAGAACAAATCAGTCGGTATCTATAGGAAACAGGCTGAGGAACTTATATTTTTAACACAAAGAAATATATATATTTGTAGAGTTGCACATTCATTAGCAAAAGCTTTGGAATCACTGGTAGACTGAGGATGTGGGCAGTGGGCGTTTGAGCTATGGTACCCAAGCAACGGGCTGACGGCGGGGAATCGAGAAGCTGCCCAGAGCACTCAAGGAAAAGGCGGCATTCAGAAGTCTGCAAGGAGAAGTGGCTGGTGTCCGACGCAGGGCTGTCTGTCTTTAAAATCTTGGTCCTTGTTACTGATGCTTACCAAGTCAGTTATGTCTTTCACCAGCAGGACTGGAGAAAAGTTGGTTGTCAGGAGAAGGATTGAAACAGAAAGGGTAAGACACACCCAGTTCCCAATGTGCGCTGCTACTGGCGAGTATAAAATTAAACAGTTTACAGATTTATGGAATGACATAGAAATACTGAACTACAGTGCAAATAGCACAGGCTGTGACATCATGGGAATATGGATTTGAATCTTATCTTCCTGCTTCCTGGCTGCATACCCTGGGCAAGTTATTTAACTTCTCTGAACTTCAGTTCACAGCTATAAAATAAGGTTAATATTCTCTACCTTGTAGAGAAGTACCATTACGGGAGAAGCAATAATGTATCTGTTAAACAACTCGCACCGATTCTAGTCATTAACAATAAGAATTTTAATAATTATTAAAATAATCTTATACAAGTTGATTGTCCTACCCACCAACACCTCTATTACTCTACACGAGGATTGCCAAGATATTGGGGCAGACATGCTGAAATCATTCCTGCTGAACATCGTACTTAATCCTAAGGCCTTAAAGAAAGAGGTAACATATTCCTGAGCTCTGTCCCTGTGGGCCCATCCCATACGGACCTTATGCTGTGAAGGGAATGGAAAGTTACCTTTTCATTTAGAAAAGGACCTTGATCATTCAGGTTCTGAACGCCTTCTGGCGTTCTGAGAAAATACCTTTATTTCTGTCTGCTTCCATTGTGTGTATGCTGCCCTGAATTCTCTCGATGTTCTGAGCATTCTCTTTATTCCAGTTCAGAACCTCACTCATCTCAGATTCCATTCACACCAATCGTATTTATAAAATAAAGGCAGGTATCATACACCTTAGCTCACTGCAATAGTTACATAAACAATGACTTGATGGCAAGACAGAGTCCCTGAATCCATAGGAATGAGGATCCAGGATTAATCGCTGACAAGCATTTTCAACATAAAGTGACTTTTCTTTCTTAGGATGGGGATTCCTACTACATTCAAGTTTCATTAATCCTGTAAGCAGGAAAAGTTTTGAGTCACATAATGGCTTTGAGAAAAGATATCTCAAGTTAAAATGGAAGAACAAAGGTTTCTTGAAACTGTGGCAAATTTTTCCTTTTAGGATGGTGACAGCATTTTCGGAAATGAAAATTTTGTTAAGTTTATGTGGCCTGAAGCCCAGGGTGGAGATGTGGAGTCGTTGGTCAGAAACAGTACTTGTTGTACACTTACACTGTTGCTATGTTATGTTTAGAAAGTTGCTGTTACTTACCTTGCCGAGTAAATGTTTTAAATTCACTGAGTAATATATACTATTAAATGCCTACATGCATTTAATATATACTATTAAATATACTATTTAATATATACTATTTAATATATAACTATTTAATATATACTATTAAATGCCTACATGCATTTGTCATTCATATGACTAAAACAGTAGAAAGAGAATAAAGGGGCACCTGGGTGGCTCAGTGAGTTAAACATCTACCTTCAGCTCAGGTTATGATACCAGGGTCCTGGAGTCAAGTCCCACACTGGGCACTCTGCTCAGTGCGGAGCCTCCTCCCTCTGTGCTCTCCCTCTCAAATAAATAAAATCTTTAAAAAAAAAAGAAATATAAAATAATATTCCATTGCTACTGGAAAGCCCTTACTAAGTATCCTCAACCCTGGAGAAATATATATATATATATATATTATATATATATATATATATATATACTATATATATATATATATATACAATAACTATATTAAATATTATTTGTATGTCATTGTAATATATTTTACCTTATATATTATACATATTATATACTTATACATATGTGATGACTACATAATTGTGCATGCTACATACTATTTCTAGTCTCTTTCAGAGAAGGCTTTTAATCATTTATCCTCACTTTATGATTCTGTTGTGTGATTTTTTTAATTGGGTATCATTTTCATTTATTTATTTTTTTAAAATATTTTATTTATTTATTTGACAGAGACACTGCAAAAGAGGGAACACAAGCAGGGGGTGTGGGAGAGGGAGAAGCAGGCTTCCTGCCAAGCAGGGAGCCCAATGTGGGACTCCATCCCAGGACCCTGGGATCATGAGCTGAGCCGAAGGCAGACGCTGAATGACCAAGCCACCCGGCTGCACTTCATTTATTTAAATAAGCAGAGCATATCAAGTAGCTACATACAAAATTTATTAGATTTTCTTGTCCCAAATATTTTCAACATTTGTATTCTGTATGAATATAAATAAAAATAAATAAATGAATAATAATGAAATAAGATAAATGGAAATAAATACTTTGAAAACAAGCTCTGTCTGCTCTGCCAGAGGACTTGGAGTTCACAGGACCTTTCCAGGGACAGGAAGGGAGAGACTGTATGTCCAGAATGGGAGGCGGTGCTCAACAAGGGGGTTGCCCCATGGCCCATGTCTACCTTTTGACTTCCTTCTTGAGTTCCCTCTTAATCTTCTCATTCCCCTGGGTTGCTAGGCCTTCCTTGAATATATCTGGCCTTCAGTGTCTGATTCTTCCTCTTTCCTCAATCCAGCACCCAAATGGGCTCTCTTGTGTGGCTGGCTGACTGTGGATGCTTTGATGGGAGCATCTCTGCCATTTCAAGTTAGGAGACATTTTTCACCTGCCCTCCTAGCACCTGGCCCATTTCTTGCCAAGTAAATATTTTTTGGGGGGATACATTTTAATTGCTGATCTTTCACATCATTATGGGCAAGACTAAACCACCAATCACAGAAGAATTTGAACAGAATCCATTAAGAATAGAGTTGCTTTCGGAATTTTACAGCTTAAAAATTAGTGCCCCCCCCCAAAAATGCATGAAGATGAACACATTGAGTATTTTAATCTTCAGGATGACCAAAAGATAGTTATTATGAAATACAGCTAAATGTAATAAAATTGAGACTCCGAATTATTACAAATAATTATTTGAAGGTAAGTGAAAAAGTTAATAGAAGAACTAGGATTGGAACCAAGGTCTCTCTGGTCCCAAACTCATGACCTTCCCTTAAACCATGAGCTTGAACTGTATGAAGAAAGAGAAGAACAACAACATTCAACTAAATAAGAGAATTAATTAAATACTATATCAGTTATGGTTTTTCTTCTTAAATGTGGTAACTGCCAAGAAAAAGCATAACTCTCATGCCCCTTTCCTTTCCCTACTGTAGATCTTGGGTGTAGTCCAGAATATTTTTTCTTAATGAACAGTACAATCAATAACAGCTGTATGGAACAGCTCAATTTTAAAATACCCATTAAATGGTTTTTCAACTGAAGGTTACACTTTATCTTTTTTTATCATTCACAGCAGAGTGTTTTAGGATGTATGGGACACTATGTACTCTCTTAGCTTAAAATTAGGAACTAGAGGTCCAAGACATCACATACACAGCACAATTCAGTAGCAATCTGGCAGTTTCCCAACTGCTGTGATCCTAAAGATAACGAACCGTACCAGATAAATCAGGCCCCAAAGTAGATGCTGGACTGGATTTCTCACATTTTAAAGAGCCTGCAGGACGTCCCAGTGTAACCTCCATCAATGTTGATTGTCCAGCTGGCACAGCCCTGAGTACACACATGACTTACATAAAACAAGTCATTATTCCAACAATTAAACCAGCTGGAATGAACATTCTCTTTTCTGTGTGTGTTTCTTCTATTAAGAATGCTTTCATGCTACAAAGTTAGGATTCAAGTGAAACAACCACAAAACTTCCTGTTCTTTAACTTCCCGATTTACTCTAAGATGATGATTTTCCATAAAGAAAAACCCATCAGAATGGAGCTTTCGCTTTAAAACTGAGCTCCACGTGGCACACACACAAAGAGATCCAATCCCTGAGTGACGCTGGACAGTGACATGGGAAAATTAAGAATGTAAAACAAAATAGTTATTCCTTGGGTTTCTTTGTTGTTTTATCTCTCAGATTCAGGGAGTTCTCGTTGGCCTCATTAATTAATGGATTACCAACTTTATGCAACAAACATTTGTTGAGTACTTGCTGTCTGTTTCAATCAGTAAGTATTACCTGAGGTCATACTCTATGTAAAGAACTGTTTGAGGTGCAATGGAAAAAAAAATTACCTGAACTTGGGACAGAGGAGAACTTTGCTTAAGACATTTTTGAAATACTGACTTTTGAAAATGTCTCCATATCCTTCAAAATGATCTAAATAATTCCAAATATAATAACAGCCCAAATCGTTTGAGGCCAAGTTCTATAAATAATGTGAATTATTCCAATTGTTAGGGAAGGCTGGTTGTGATCAGACTGTGTACTGTAAAAAGGTGACGGGTGTGTGTGTGTATGTGTGTGTGTTCTGAAAACCATTTCAAATCTGAAACCTATGGTTTTGGCACATTCCTAACCCTTTTTAACAGCCCCTAAACACAAAACCCCCAAGCAGCTAACGAGCAGAGAAACACAGATGCCAGCCGAAGAGCCCCTTAAATTTTCCTGCACTTGCTTAATTAGCCTTGAGGTTGATTTCTTTGAGCGCCAGCACTACATCATCAAACTGCAAAAATTTGGTTAATACCAACAATCAGTATGGAAACTACCAAGTCACCAAGACATTTAAATGTGGTATTTACCAAAAGTCTCGTGTCTGATTTGTTTTTATAAGGCAGTCCACAAAGTGACATTAACCTCCTGAAGTCTGATTTCAGCAGCGCGCTAGGACAGTCTGGCCCAGACTCAGACTTCACGCACAGTCTCCCCTGGGTTACCTGTCCCTCCAAAGTTACTGAAATTCCACAACATAACCTCACTTTGGCCTGGCATCTCGATTTAAAAGCTCCAACCCGTGACTTATCTTGTTTTATTTCCTAAAAAAATTTGAAGCCCTTTCTCTCTGAATTTCCAGCTGCAGTTTCTTTCCATGTTTTGCCCAGATCCAGCATTTTATTCCGTCAAGTTGATAGTAGAAAGATTTTCTTCACTTTATTATCATCCCCCAAATCAATACATTTTTATTCATCAACTGAAAATATGAGGAAAAGTATCTCTCAGAATTTCCAAAACATATTCTGCTCATTTTGTGCTTTCTGTCTCTGCAGCTTATAGATCTGAAATAATTTATTATGGGAATCATGTATTGTATTTAAGTAGCCACTAAGGAATAAAATATCATAAATTATGAAGAGTTGATGTAATTTTTCCAAGGAGAATTTAATGGGAAAAAAGCAAAGTTATGCTATAAAAGTTTTATAACTGGACTATATGTGATATGATTATTCTGTTTAGAACACTATATCGTTATTTGGGGCATTTTTTATAAAGTGAAGGAAAGTATTTCTCCTTTTCAAATAATTTTTAGCTATGTGCATTACATGAACTATATGAACACTGAAAGACAAAATTTTTTTAGAAACATTGAATAAATTCTGCATTAATCTTTTTTTAGAATATTTTCAAACAAACTTATAATAATTCCTTCCTTCCTCCTTTAATTAATGAGTTTTTATGGTAGTTTACATTTCTTTTTCAGTGTTGGTTTACATTTTATTTTAGGGTGTTTATTAGTTAATACAGCAAAGTGGGTGGTTTCTTAATTAATATTACCACTCTGGTTTACAAATAGTGCATGTTTTATATGACCATTTGAAATTTATACACTGATACATAAGATATTTTGTTTAAGAGTGGTTTTTAAAAAAACAGTTATCATTTGTTGAACTAGAAAGATCACATTTTTAAATGCATCCTTAAAAATAAAATTAGGGGCGCCTGGGTGGCTCTGTGAGTTAAAGCCTCTGCTTTCGGCTCAGGTCATGATCCCAGGGTCCTGGAATTGAGCCCCACATTGGACTCTCTGCTCAGCAGGGAGCCTGCTTCCTCCTCTCAGTCTCTGCCTGCCTCTCTGCCAACTTGTAATCTCTGTCAAATAAATAAATAAAATATTTTAAAAAATAGAACTAAATTAATTATGTTCCCTGTGTAGCTCATTGATAAATATTTACTTTGTAGTTTTCCTCTATCTGTACATGTTTAGCCAAGAATTGTTTTTAATTTGGTGAACAGCACCCTTTATAGAAATATGAAAAATGTCGAAACAATTGGGAGTTACTTAACAAGTCCATAAAAGAAGAAACATTTTAAAAATCACTACAAGAGATGTTCTCATTGAAATGAATGTATAGATCCAAGATGGAGTCTTTCATTCCTTACAGGTTATTAAATTTAACTTTAACATGCACACTTTCTTGGAGCCTCAGAGAAAATAGTTTCACACTATGTGATGTTCATTATGTATACCAAGAATTAAACTGAATTCTGTACACATATCATCTCTTATTTTTTATTTGAGTATGGGTAGCACAATGTTACATTAGTTTCAGATGTACAGCATAGTAATCGGACAAGTTTATACATTATGCTGTGTTCACCTCAAGTGTAACCACCTTCTGTCCTAACACATTGTTTTTACAACATCATAGACTATATTCCTTATTCTGCGCCTCTAATTCCCATGACTTACTCATCTTAGAACGGAAGCCTGTTTTCCCTCTCCCCTTCATTCATTTTGCCCAACTCCGTAGCTCCCTTCCCCTCTGCCAACCATCAGTTTGGTTTCTGTATTTGTAAGTTTAGTTCTGCTTTTTATTTGTTCCTTGATTTGTTTTTTAGATCCCACTTATGAATGAAATCCTAGGGTCCTGGGATCGAGCCCCACATCAGGCTCCTAGCGGGGAATCTGCTTCTCCTTCTCCCTTTGCCTGCTGCTCTGCCTACTTGTGCTCGTGCTCTCTCGCTCTCTCTCTCTCTGTCAAATAATAAATAAAATCTTAAAAAAAGAAAAGAAAAGAAAATGATCCAAATGGGAGGCACCCCTCTGAAGCTTTGTGATGCTATTTGGTCAAGTGTTTCCTTGCACTTGAAGGTCAATGTTAGGTCCTCCAAGATTAAATTTTGCATCGTTCTGTTCAAAGTGTCACCATTCAGAAACGGGCATTTGCAAGCTCTTGAATATGATTTTTTACAATCTCTTACTCCATCGAATTCTTCCTACACAAACAAATAGGCAAAGATAAGAATTTCATCTCTGGGAAGACATCCTCTAAGAGCCTCTGTCCAAAACATCCAGTGCTGAAAAAAGAAAAAGCAGTGGTGGTGTATAGCTCCTAGTATTTTGTTTCTTTCCCTTTTCACTCCTGCTTTATAATGTGTAAGTATTAGAACTGGGCCAAAGACCTCTAAGTCAGAATTTTGTCTTTCTAGATCCAAAAGGTGGACAGATTTGTGCTATTCTGAATAATAAGTTATTCTATATTGTCAAATTTAAAATTATGAAAATAAAAACACATAATCACTAATTTTACCATGGTAAAGTACTTCATAATCTTGCATTCGATCCTAAAAATATAGGTAAAAGTGCTGGAAAAAAGAGAATAATGTCTGAAAAATACCTGAAGATAAAGAAGACAAGTTTTCATTTGTACCTGAAAGACTATTTGGGGAAATGTTAATAGAATGTGAGGATTTAAAAGATTTTTTTAAAGATTTTATATATTTATTTGTCAGAGAGAGAGAGAGACAGAGAGAGAGAGAGAACACAAGGAGGAGAGCAGCAGAGGCAGAGAGAAGCAGGCTCCCCGCTGAGCAAGGAGCCTAATACGGTACTCAATCCCAGGACCCTGGGATCATGACCTGAGCCAAAGGCAGACACTTAACCAACTAAGCTATGTAGACATCCCTAAAAAGGTGTTTTTTAATGTATTTACAGTCAGAAAGTCATGTAGAAAGGAGCTCCAAGGGAAGAGAGAACTGTATGCTGCAAGAAAAAAAGATTGCCAGCAGATTGAGAATAAACAAAACTACATTACAGAGAAATCCACTAGAAATACTTTCTTTCCAACCAGGGAGTGACTCCTTCAACAGCAGGAGATCACATCTTTAGCAAAATCAGAAATAGTTGCCTTGCTAGTCATTTACATTAAAAGGAAAATATTGGAACCGTGATCAAGTGGAATTTATTCCAGGGATGCAAGGGTATATTAATGTTTGCAAATCAGTCAGTGTGCTGCATCGCACTAACCAGGGAAAGGATAAAAACAAAGCGATCATCTCAAAAGATGCAGAAAAAGCATTTGACAAAGTACAACACCCATTCATGTTAAAAATTCTTAACAAAGTAGGTTTAGAGAGAACATACTTTAACATAATAAAGCACATATATGAAAAACCCACAGCTAATATCATTCTCAAATGTGAAAACCTGGGAGCTTTTCCTCTAAATCAGGATAAGACAAAGATGTCCACTCTCACCACTTTTATTTAGCATATTACTGGAAGTCCTAGCCAGTGCAATCAGACAAAAAAGAAATAAAAGGCATTCCTGTTGGCAAGGAAGAAGTAAAACTCACCATTCGTGGGTGACATGATACTATATATAGAATATCTGAAAGACTTCACCAAAAATCTACTAGAACTGATTAATGAATTCAATAAAGTCACCAGATACAAAATATACAGAAATATGTCACATGTCTTTACAATAATAACGAAGTAGCAGAAAAAGAAATTAAGAAAACAATTTCATTTCCAACTGCACCAAAAAACAAAATACCAAGGGATAAACTTAACCAAGGAGGTAAAAGATCTGCACTCTGAAAACTATAAAACATCCAGGAAAAAACAAAAATCAATGAAAAATATTAAAGACGACACAAACAAATGGAAAGATACTCTATGCTAACTTTATGGGTTAGAAAAATCAATATTGTTAAAATGTTCATATTACCCAAAACAGTGGACAGATTTAATGCAGTCCCTATCAAAATACGGACAATACTTTTTTCAGAGAACTAGAACAAATAATCCTAAAATTGGTATGGAACCACAAAAGACCCCAAATAGCCAAAGCACTCTTGAGAAAGAACGATTTCAAGATACAATACACAGCTGAAGTAATCAAAACAGTATGGGACCAGCACAAAAAATAGATTAGTGGAATAGCATAGAGAGCTCAGAAATAAGCCAACACCTACATGGTCAGTCTACAACAAAGGAGACAATAATACGCAATGGGAAAAAACAGACTCTTAAGCAAATGATTTTGGTGAACTAGACAGCGGCATGCAAAAGAACGAACTGGGCCTCTTTCTTATACCACACATGAAAAGAAATCCGAAGTAGGCTAGAGGCCTGAATTTGAAACCTGAAATCAAAAAACGCCCAGAAGGAAACAGAGAGTAATTTCTTTGACATTGTCATAGAAATATTTTTGTAGCTATGTATTCTCTGGCAAGGGAAACAAAAGCAAAATTAAATTATTAGGACTATACCAAAATAAAAACCTTTTACGCAGCTAAAGAAACTATCAGTAAAAAAACAAGGTAACCAACTGTATAAGAGAAGATATTTGCAAATGATATATCTACTAAAGGGTTAATATCCAAAATATATTAAGAATTTCTGCAGCTCAGTGCCAAAGAAATATATAATCCAATTTTTAAAATGGGCAGAGAACTTGAATAGGTATTTTTCCAAAGAAGACATACAAATGGCCAACAGACACATGAAATGATGCTCAACATCACTAATCATCATGGAAATTCAAATCAAAACCACAATGAGATATCACCTTACACCAGTTAGAATGGCTAAAATCACGAGATCAGGAGCACAGGGGAAGAGTAGAGGGAGAAGCAGACTCCCCGCTAAGCAGGGAGCCCAATGTGGGACTTGATCCCTGACCCTGGAATCATGACCTGAGCCAAAGGCAGATGCTTAACCCACTGAGCTACCCAGGCGCCCATATTATAATTATTATAATAATATTATCCCTTATTAGCATGTAGTATTATATTTTGAATTTTATCCATTCTAACTGATGTGAAGTAGCATCTCATTAAGCCCATAGTGAGCATTTCCCTAATAATCAATAATGCTGAACATTGCTTCATGTGCTTATTTGCCAACTGTTTTCTCTTCTTTGGTGAAATATCTGATAGATCTTTTGGGCATTTTTGTATCTTTCATCATTTAGTTTTTAGAGTTCCTTTCTATTTTGGAAACAAGTGCTTATCAGATTCGTGCTTTGGTAGTATCTTTTCTCAGTGTGCGCCTTCTGTGTCTTTCCAGAAGTATACATTCCAGTTTTCTTCAAATATACAATTTGTATTTTATTTTACTTTATTTTAGGTATCCTGTTATTGGTATTAAATTTAAAAAACACTTTGCTTCCCTCAAGAGCACAAAGATTTTCTTCTAGAAATTTTTGTGAGGTTTACACCTTTAAGTCTCTGAGACTTTTTTTTTTAAAATATATATGTTTTGTGTTTATTCTGTCCGTGCTTCACTTCCTGGCTATCTGAGCAATTTGGAAGCTATTTATGCATACCTTTTCCTTCCACTTTCATAAATTCTATGAAAACATGAGGTGGTTATTGAAATCTATTCTTGAAAACTGGCGAGTCACACATTTTGTGAATGATATTTTCTGGCTTCCCTAAGAACCTAGTCAGGGTTCCTCAAGCTTCCAAACTGCAGTGTATTCTCTTAACAAAGTAGTAAGAACCGGTTAGGAGAATTCCCATTCTCTTGGGTAATTCATCCATCAGTGAATCATCCGCTTTTTATTTTTCTGCCCGTTTTCTGCCCTGCACTCGGCTAGGGATCACTGCCCATGCTCTGGGCCTTTTGATGGCTTGGGTTGTCATCTTACAAGGTATGCAGAAGAATTTAAGTTTCATTTTAAGCCATTCCCTCCTTTCAGAAACACTCCCTTACCTTAAATTAAATTCCATGACCCCAGCTTCTCCGAACTGTCCTTTTGCCATTTCACTGGTTCATGCTCTGGAATTTCAGTGTCAGCTCTGGGAGCTCCCAGGCCAGGTTCTCCATGGCTGTGTGCTCACTCTGTACTTTCTTAGCAGCTAGATCTGGTCCTCCCATAGTATTCTGCCTTCACCTTTTGTCACTCCTGCCAGAAACTCTGTATTCACACAGACACGTCCCTCTCTCACTTTGTTAATATAACCAAGTATTCTACATTTTAGCACTCCACAGCCCTCCCGTCTATTTACCAATCTACAAACAGAATAGTTTTTCATACACAAAGAGAATTCAGCAAGTACAAGGACTACAGTTGCCGCACATTGAAAGAGTGAATAATCAAGAGTCAACATGTTCATGGAAGTTTGTTTAAATGGCTACAGAAAAATTCAGGGTGAAATTAACAGGTAAACCTGGTCTTGAACTATAGGTATCATGTTCATGGATGAAAAGAGGAAGGAAATAATTTGAGGAGACACAGAGCGACTGCATAATGAGGCCAGTTACACCTGGGCACAAGGAGAACCATTCGGTACAGATTCATGTTGGGGAACATCGGGGATAGAAGTTGGGCGAGAAGTTGGATGGGTATGATGGAGGATTTCTCCGTAACTGTTGTGGGATTCATATGCTAAGAGATTGGGTTGTGCCTTTCAACCAAATTCTTGAATGATGGCAAGTTTAACTTTTTATTAAATGATACATGGGAAGAGTTAACAGTAAAATGGTATCACAGCTCTGCTAATGAAAAAAGTATCCTCTGCCACAGCCTTTCATATCCCTAAGTCCTGTTCTCCAGATACAACCTCTTTCAGGTCTTTTGATGGTTGTTATTGGTAGTTACCTCCATATTTCAGTGCTCTCTCTTGATATTTTGCATTTAGATTTTATTTATTGTCTTGTTATTATAGAAGATAAGGATCTGATCCGTATCCGTCCTTTGATCGACTCATCCTCTGCATCTCATACACACACTTCTTAATCCACTCATCTTCATAAAGGAACTACAGTCTATCTGAATGTGAGGGTAGATGTACCTTGTTTATTTTATCATGCACTGTACTATTTATCGTTGAGTAACTTTTCTTCTTGTACAAGTTTTGGGGGGTTTTTAGAACTAATAATTATTTATTTCTGTTTGCTTGGCCCTGCCACGAATGTTCTACAGTCCTTCCAAAATAAGTAAAAGAGGCCACTGAAAATTGGTAACAAAACATAGCAGTTAATTTAGAAATTACATATTTTTTTCTTTTTTCTCTCCTGGAGGCCTCTGCCACTAGTTAAGTTTCAAGTCCTAGGTACATCTTTTCATATCTTTCCAGTATGAGATTGCTAATTTCCTGGGTTGTAGGTCTTTTTTGTGGCTTATTCCCTCATTTTGGAGAAGAATTTCATTTTTTAAAGTTCTTCTTTAAATTTCAGTTAGTTAATGCACAGTGTAATATTGGTTTCAGTTGTAGTGATTAAACACTTCCAGATAACATCCAGTGCTCATCACAAGTGGGGTATTGAGAAGAATCTCCATTCTTAAGAGCTTTATTAAAGTATAATTCATATACCATGAAATTTGCTCACTGTAAATAGATAATGATTTATAGATAAACAACAACCGTCACAGTCCAGCTTTATAGTATCTTTACTACCCCAAAAAGCATCCTTGTGCTCAATCCCTGGCTCCCACCCTCAAGCAGTCACCAATCTGTGTTTCCTTTCTATAGTTTTGCAATTTCCAGAAATTCTTTATAAATGGGATTATATCATGCATAGTCTTTTGTGTCTGGCTCTTTTCACTTAGCATGTTTATTTTTGAGGTTCATTCATCTATCAGTAGTTTATTCCTTTTAATTGCTGAGTAGTGTTCCATTATGTAATATAACACATTTTACTCATGTTTAGCCAGTTGTTAGGTTTGTAAAATCTTTTCCAGTTTTGGGCTATTATGGATAATGTGACTGTCAACACTGACATACAAATCTTTGTGTGGACGTATCACTAGCAGTGGAATTATTGGGCCATGTGGAGGATTATCAACTTAATAACACTGAATGTTCCAGTCTGTGAACATGACAAGTCTCTTCATTTATGTGGATTTTCTTTAATTTCTCTTAGCAAATACCACTGAGAGAGAATATGAGTTTCATACCGGAAGAAGATACTTAAAATCCACATATTTGATAAATGGCTTATTTCCAGAGTCCATTAAAAACTCTTACCAATCAATGACAAGACAGCCAACAGGGATGAATAAATAGCTTTTAAGTGGCAGTTTTTAGAAGAGGATAACCCAATGTCCACATAACATGAGAGTGCTCAGTATCATCGGTCATCGAGGCGTACTACACATTAAAACCACACGAGTGTTCTCACAACCCCATCAGAATGGCTAAAATGGAAAACCAAAAACTGCTAGTTGTTGGCAAAGATAAGGAGCTAGGGATTCTTGTCCACAGCCCTCAGGAGTATAAATTGGCACAATTACTTTAGAAAACGTTTGGCCCTATCTATAAGCTCTCCATATTTGCATACCTCATGAACCACCAAACCTATTTCTAGTCTATTTCTAGAGACCACCCCTGCATTCATATTATGTCTATCAGAAGACACGCTGAGCATAGATTAGATTAATAAATTACAGTAAGTCATACAATGAGAAGCAAGAGAGCAGGAAAACCAGCTGCTTCAGATGACAGACACGAGTGACACAAACGAAAGCATGAGAAAAGGACCCAACAGAAAATACTGTATGTTCTTGGATACCATTTATGTAAAATTGGAAAAAGACTGAAAACTATGTTGGCAGAAAACAGAAATGCAGAAATATAACAAAGTGGCAATATTTGGTAGACAATAATCACTGAGGAGAAAAACAAAGTTTCTGGAATGTGGCTGATACTCTGTATCATTGATCTGGGTACAATTACAGGGGTGTGTTCAATTTGTACAATTTATGAAACTGTGTCCTATATTATATGTATAATATTATGTATATTATATTATATATATAATATATATTATATTATATTATATAAACTTTCTTGTGTGAATATTTTTAAGGACTTTTAAAAGTATTATTAATATTACTTCCAGAATTAAGCAGCAGTAATATAAATTAGCCTTTAAAATATCAAAGAAAAACTTTTACTGAAAAGAAATCTTATAATAACCCACTACATTCTGTAATTTCAAAATAACCTCCTAAAAGAGCATCATCGAAAAAAATGTATAAATTGATTTTGAAATTAATCTTCAAAAGAAAACATGAAAGCAATCAAAGGAAAATAATTATGAAACGTTTTGAATTTACTCACCTAGGAAGACTGCGTCTAAACTACTCCATTCTCTTCTTAGGAAACAGGGCTTTGAGAAATGCCTGTGTAAAAAGAAAAGATGTTACCCTGGAAGATAAAAAAGTATCTTTGAGGACGTTACTAAGTCCACCTGCAGGGGATATTTTAAAACCATACATTCATTCATTTAGTCGTTCTGACTGGGGATTTTAAAAAGTAAAATGCATGCAAATTTTAACCTTCTGACACATTTTTAAGAGGCTAATATATGGCAAAGCCCACTCTAACTCAGCTGCAGTTTCCCAATAAACAGCACCAGTGAGTGTTGGGCTGGATAATTTTTTTTTTTCCCTTTAGGAAGCTGTCTTGTGCATTTTAGAATGGTTGCCAGGGTTCTTGGCCTTCACTTAACTAGGGTCAGTAGCATCACCCCATAGTTCTGAAAAGTCAAAATGTCTGTGGATGTTGCCAAATGACCCAAGGGGACAATCATCCCTGGTTTAAAGCCATTGCTCTACAATATGTAAATATTGGAATATTAGAGTAATGTGTTTTAGTTCCTTGCTGGTCAGTCATTCTTGAGTGAATGGTTTTAGTCCCTTGGTCTCTTGTTGTCAGTAAAAACATTCCTGATTTCTAGCTTCATCTGTCTGGTGCTTTTTTTGCCATTGTACATGGACAAAGGTTGGAATTAATAGTTCTGAGATCAGTTTGTCATTCTATATGGAAGACCCATTCCGTTCAAAAATAAGAAGCGAATGGTTTTCAGTGTTGGGTAGTCAGTGTATATAGAGCTATCTTGTCCATTGTGTGGATTATGCAAATATATTATCTACTTTGGCATTAAATTAGAAAGTTGTTTCCACAATAACAATTGAAAGTGAATATTTAAAATATCTTCTACGAGTCTACTTAAATAATGAGATAAATATTTGATTTTTTTAAATATTTGATTTTTTAATTTAATTCATATATGTGATAAACTAAACAAGTGACTTTTCTTTTTTTGGAAAAAAAAAAGAGTGATCCATGCTATTAATAATAGACATAAAAAGATACCATTCTTTATTATGGCCTTATTTTCAAAATTTACAATAAAATATTTCAGGGGATTAAGAAAAAAATTGAAACTTAAAACTTCCAATAAAAAACTTCCAGTGTTAAACTGAAATGTAAACGTCTGCTTTCAGGGTATACTTATCTGTGGCATATCAGGTTGGTATAGACATGGGTGATGGTTAATCTGTGGGGGGAAATACCTGACTCTGAAACCCTCTCTGAAACATTAGGTAGAATGACTTGCTAAGCTTATATAAAACGTTTACAAGTTCCTATTCCTTAGAAGGATAACGTTTCATCTTACATATTTATTTATGACTCTACTAAAGGGTGATTTTTTAAATGAATTTTACAGCTATGTATTGGATGATTTTTCAAATCCAAAGCTCTCTACATTCTGCCACCTTTTCCAGATTTTGGTTTTTAAAAGGTGTTTTTCATTAATCAAAATATACTGTAAAATTTACAAATTTGCCTAGTGTGGGTAGTTGTCGGAAGGAAACAGAACACCCCACAGTTCACCTGTCATACAACTGCCCCTGTTAAGGAAGAAGGACTGAATAAGCATTTCCTCTGCTGTATTAGGGAAACAATAATTTCAGCAACTACTTATTCTAATGATTGGATCTGACCCTATTTTCAAAGAAGAAAGAAAGAAAACCCAGTGGTAATACAGAGTTCTTGATCTTGATAATTTCCTTAAATTGATCTTTACAGATAATTTGGTTTCTTAGGACAAAGGAATGATGTATGTGATGGGAATAATATGAAAAATATTTTCTTTTCAACTTTTTAGTAAATTTCTTGTTTTATTAAACTGATAATTTGACCAAATAATTTTTTTGCTTTGTCTTGTGAAATTGTCCATGAAAATATACACTTTTCAAATATAAAGTATAATTTGAGCCAGACTTTTAAAGATAAAATATACACAGTTTATGAAAAAAATGCAAACACCCCTTATTTTCCAGTTTGAACAATAAGTTTTTACCTCCTCTCCCTCAAAATATAGATATATGGGACAACCAAACAGATTTGCCTATGACATTTTCGGCCATTTCATGAAAATACAGTAGTGTGATCAAACCTGTCTTGGATGGACTCTTGCCCACTCTTTCAATTCTGATTATTATTCTCTGGTAACAATTTATGCTTCTAAGTGAAAGAA
Source organism: Mustela nigripes (assembly GCF_022355385.1). Classification (NCBI taxonomy): domain Eukaryota; kingdom Metazoa; phylum Chordata; class Mammalia; order Carnivora; family Mustelidae; genus Mustela; species Mustela nigripes. The sequence goes on along the minus strand of NC_081574.1, from coordinate 7,656,540 downwards.
AATTTCCCATAATTAAAGTATATGCATTTCCTCATGAATTTTCAGCTTCATAATATTATCAAATGAGTGTTAAGTCTAGATACAACATAGCAATTAATTTAAGATTGTTGTTTGAAGAGATTATTGACATTGGATTTGGAGGGTTTTCTAAAAACCAATTTTCCATTCATTGGCTATTACTAACTTGAATCCTAAGTGACTTACTTGCTACTTATCATTGACTCTCTGGGTTGTCACAGTTTGGGGGAGGAAGGACAACCTACGTGGCTTCTTGATTTGTCCCTAGCAGGTGTCTAAACAACCGCTAATCAACAAAGAGAAGGAGGAGGAAACCTAGGTTTTGCAGGCTAGGTGTGTAAAATGTAAAGGTGATTAGGATCCATAGTCAATGCCACTTCAGGTGTTCAGTTTATGCTATGATTCTTCATAATTAGGGGAATTACAGATTGAAGGTGAATCCCCAAAACTCTTTCTCATCATGTAACTTCTGGAGTCATCATTCTTCTGTTAGGGTAAAAAGGGAATGTATTTCAGGTACACGAATTATCAGCAGTTTGGTTCCTGATGGTAGCTCCCCATCTTTGATGTTGCACACTCAGCTTGACTTCCATAGCACCCAAAATCCTCCATGGAATGTCACATAGGTGGTTGTTTGCAAATGCACACAGACTGAACATTACATAAGAGTCATCACTGGGCCCTTGTAATTGATCCCTCCAAGGATAGAGTAAAAATTATATTCATTTTTAGATTACTCGAAGGTTTTTATTACAGTTGAATATCCATTTTTAAGATCCTTCCTATTGTAAGATGTAATAAATTCTTTTGGAAAAATAAGAAGAATATATAACATTCAAGCAAAGGCCCTCAATGTGCTGGAAAACATTGATGAACATGAAGACTCAAGAAAGCATTTAGATATAGCGATGCACTCCTACCTCAAGAAGTAAGAATCTTCTCAAACTACCTAACCTTACACCTAAAGGAGCTAGAAAAAGAACACACAAAGCTCAAAGCTAGTAGAAGGAAGGAAGCACTAAATATTAGAATGGAAATAAATGAAAGAAAAAGACAAAAGAAAACAATACTACAGTTAATGAAACTAAGAGCTGAATCTTGAAAGGATAAAGAAAATCGAAAACAGCCAGACTCATCAAGAGAAAAAGAGAAAGGACTCAAATAAAATCAGAAATGAAGAAGGAGAAATAAAAACAGATACCAGAGAAATACAAAGAATTATAAGGATATTATGGAAAAAATATTTGCCAACAAATTGGACAACCCAGAAGAAATGGATAAATTACTAGAAATATGCATCTTCTAGAATTGAATAAGAAGTAGAAAATTTGAACATAGAGATTACTAGTAATGAAATTAAATTAGTAATCAAAAGACTCCAACAAACAAAAGCCCGGGGCCAGATGGCTTCACAAATAAATTCTACCAAAACTTTGAAGAATTAATACCTATTCTCAAACTACTCCAAAAAAATAGAAAAGGAAGGAGAACTTCCAGATTTGTTCTACAAGGTCAGTAGCACCCTGAATACAGAGATACTACGAAAAAAAGAAAATGACAGATCAGTACCTCTGACTTAGATGCCAAGCACAGATGTAAAATTCCTTAACAAAACATTAGCAAACTAAATTCAACAACACAATAAAAGGATGATTCACCATAATCAGGTGGGATTTATTCCAAGGATTCAAGAGTCTTTCAATATTCACAAATCTGTTGATGTGATATGCCACATTAACAAGAGGAAGGATTAAAACTGCATGATCACCTCAATAGATACAGGAAAAGCATGTGGCATAATACAACATCCATTCATGATAAAAAAAAAAAGAAAAAAGAAAGAAAGAAAGAAAAGAAACTCTCAACAAAATGGGTTTAGAGGGAACATACCTCAACATAACAAAGGCTATATATGTAAAACCCACAGCTAACATACTCAGTGGTGAAAAACTGAGCTCTCAATTTGATCTTATCTAAGATCAAGGACAAGGACAAGGATGTCCACTCTCAACACTTGTATTCTACATAGTAATGGAAGTCCTAACCAGTGCAATCAGACAAGAGAAAGAAACAAGGGTATCCAAATTGTTAAGGAAGAAATATCATAATTTGCAGATGACATATTATATATAGAACCCCCCCAAAGTAAACTCTAAAGACTCCACAAAAAAAAAAAAAAAAACCTACTAGAACTGATGACAAAATTCAGTAAAACCACAGGATATAAAATTAATATACAGAAGTCTGATGCATTTCTATACACTAATAACAAAATAGCAGAAAGAGAAATTAAGAAAACAATCCCATTTACAATTGCACCAAAAAGAAATAAAATACCTAGGAATAAACTTAACTAAGGAGAAAACCTGTATTCCATAAACTATGACACTGACGAAAGAAAGTGAAGATGACACAAACAAATGGAAAGACACTCCATGCTCATGGGGTAGAAGCATTAATATTGTTAAATATCTATACTACCTAGCATTCTACAGATTTGGTTCAATCCCTATCAAAATACTGATAGCAATTTTCACAGAACTACAACAAATAATCCTAAAATTTATATGGAACCACAGAAGACCTAAAATAGCTTAAGCTATTTTATGTTCTTGAGAAACAAGAACAAACCTGGAGGTACCATAATCCCAGGTTTCAAGATGTACTATAAAGCAGTAGTGACCAAAACAGTACGGTGCTGGCACAAAAGGAGATCATGGATCAATGGAACAGAATAGAGTCCAGAAATAAACCCACACTTATATGGTCAATTAACCTATTACAAAAGAGGCAAAAATATACAATGGTGAAAAAAATCTCTTCAACAAATGGTGTTGGGAAAACTGGACATGCAAAGAATGAAGCTGGACCACTTTCTTACACCAGACACAAATATAGACTCAAAATGGATTTGAGACTTAGGTGTAAAACATAAAACCATAAAACTGCAAAAAGCAAAGTAAGCAGTAATCTCTTAGATGTCAGCCATAGCAACATATTTATGGACATGTTTCCTCAAGCAAGAGAAACAAAAGCAAAAGTAAACTCTTGGGACTCCAACAAAATAAAAAGCCATGGCGCAGCAAAGAAAGTCATCAACAAAATGAAAATGCAACTTACTGAGTGGGAGAAGATACTTGCAAATGATATATTTGATAAAGAATTAATATTCAATTATATAAACAACTTATACAATACCAGAAAAGAGCAGACAATCCAATTAATAAATAGGCAGAGGATCTGAAGAGACATTTTTCTAAAGACGTACAAATGGCCATCAGACACATGACAAGATATTCAGCATCACTAATCATCAAATGATGATCAAATGTAAAGTAAAACCACAATGAGATACCACCCCATACCAGTCAGAATAGCTAGTATCAAAAAGACAAATAACAAGTGTTGGTGAGGTTTGGAGAAAAGGAACCGTCGTGCACTGTTGGTGGGAGTGTAGTCTGGTGCAGCCACTGTGGCAAACAGTATGGAGATTCCTCAAATCATTAAAAATGGAAATACTGTATGGTCCAGTAATTTTACTATTTTACCCAAAGAAAATGAAAACACTAGTTTGAGAAGATATGTGCACCCCTATGTTTATTGTAGCATTATTTATAATAGCCAAGATATGGAAGTTACCCATGTGTTGCGTGCGTGCACACACACACACACACACACACACACACACACACACATCCATATAACTACACACAATGAAATATTCCCGAACCATAAAAGAGTGAGATCTTGTCATTTGCAACAACATGGTTAGACCTGGAGGGCATTATGCTGAACACCATAAGTCAGAGAAAGGTAAATACCATACAGTTTCACTTACATGGAACTGTGGAATCTAAAAAAACCAAAACAGAACAAAGAGATTCTTAAATACAAGAACAAGCTGGTAGTTCCCAGGGGTGAGGTGCACATGCAGATGGTTGAAATAGAAATAGGGATTAAGAGTTACAGACCTCTAGTTTTGAAATAAGTAAATCATGGAGATAGAAGCCTTAGCATGGGGCCTGTAGACAGTAATACTAGAATAAAGTTGTACAGTGACAGGTGGTGACTACATTTACCATGGTGACCGCTGAGAAGCATAGAGAATTTTTGAATCAGTATGTTGTACACCTAAAACTAATAGAACACTGGGCGTTAAGGATATCGTACCAAGAAAAAAGAGAAAGCTTTGAGAAGGAACCTTTCACACAGATACACTTCTAATTCAAAGATCTGAGGGTGTTCCTGGTTCAGAACTCCTTCTAGGTTTACTGGGACCCCTTCTAATTCCTTAAAAGTAGAATGTGAACGTGAATGTGCCGTGGTAAACTGGCACCGTTTTATCTTTAAGATTGGGGTCTTCTCCAGAGTCACACATTGGCCATATCACTTAGCTGATGATGCTGAATTCCCAGGTTGTTACTCATTTAGAACAAAAATGCAGAAGACACATTGAAAGAAATATGATGCCAGAACTGGTACAATACTGAGAGTTACAGTTCAAAATCGAGTAAAAATTTCGGTTTACCTAAAAAACAATCTGTACTGTGCGTTTGCCGTCTAAAGATGTTATAATGACAAGTTATTCACCCTTACCTATAAGATGTGTAACATACTTCTGTATTAAATGTCTATTTGGATCATCACAAAAATTTTCCTTAGTTAAATAAGTCATTTTGCCAAGGTGGAAATCTGGTCTTTTGATATTAAGGATTCTTTTTCTTCTACAGATATAATAATTAAAGTCTAATGGGAATAAATAAATTAACTACTTAGTATCAAGCTATTCTAATACCATTTTGTCTATGACAGCTTCTGCTTTTGCCAGTGTTTGCTATAAATTAATATGTCAAAAGCATGCTCTATAGAAACAGAAGGGAAAAAAAGCAAATGAAAGCCGAAATAAGAGCCAGTACATTTAGAGACAATTACTTTGAAACTGCCATTCTGTTGTTTATATACGTACACTATTTAAAATTTGAAATACAGGGGTGCCTGGGTGGCTCAGTGGGTTAAGCGTCCGCCTTTGGCTCAGGTCATGATCTCAGGGTCCTGAGATTGAGCCTGAGTTGGGCTCCCTGCTCAGCGGGGAGTCTCCTTCTCCCTCTCCCTCTGCCCCTTTCCCCACTCATACCTTCTCTTTCAAATAAATAAAACCTTTAAAAAAAATAAAATTTAGGGCGCCTGGGTGGCTCAGTGGGTTAAAGCCTCTGCCTTCAGCTCAGGTCATGATCCCAGGATCCTGGTATCAAGTCCCGCATCGGGCTCTGTGCTCAGCAGGGAGCCTGCTTCCTCCTCTCTCTCTCTCTCTCTCTCTCTCTCTCTCTTTGTCTTCCTCTCTGCCTCCTTGTGATCTCTGTCAAATAAATAAATAAAATCCTTAAAAAAATAAAATAAAAAATTTAAAAAATAAAATTTAAAGTATAAAAATTTATAAAGAAGGACATAATAATTACCTTAATTCTGCAATTTGGAGAATATATATATAGATAGGTATATCTATATATATATATGCAGCTGCATATGTTTTACTCTTGTCTATATATGCAAATATATGCATACAATCTATATGTGAATTTGGTTTTATAAAAATATTTACTACATATATAAACATCTGTGTACTGTGTCTAAATTGTATACTTCTTCATAAAGCACTTATGAACCTCTTTACATATCTCAGTTATTGTATTATTACATTTATGTTTGTACTCTGTACTATTTAATCAGTTTTTTTAATTGTCTGTACAGATTGTTTTTAAGTTCATGTATGATAGATAGCCCCATGATGAGTTTGGACTTATATCTGGCATAATGATAGTCTCACTTCTGTTGGATGGAAAATTTAATTCCAAAGTGAATTTGCTGTCTAAAACAGATCTTGTTTTTAACTCAACCCTCTCCAATTTGAAATAATACATTTGCCTTAAATTGCTTTACAAATTTATATTCCCACCAGGATTGAAAGAAATTAGGGCTTCCTTCACTTTTGCCATCGCCAAATACATACTAACATACTTATTCTCAATGAATCTTCAGTTTAAGATCTTTGCCCATTTTTCTATTGAAGCACCTGTTTATTGTCATTATCATGTTCATGAGATATTTTAAGAATATTAGTCCATTTCCATCTGTCATGTATATTCCAAATAGTTTCCCTACTTTATTGTTTCCAGTATTTTCTACCATATAGATAGTTTACATAAAAAGCCTTTTTTTCAGCCAAAGAATATAAATAAAACCTTATTTTCTATTCCTATGTTGTAGGTTGGCTTTGGCACTTTTTTTCCACTTTTTTATATTGCGTTTTTTCTGTTGTGAATTGTATGCTTATATTTTTCTATTTATCTAACAAGTAATGGCATTTTCTGTCCTAGATACAATTATTGTTACTTTCCCTTTCTAAGTTTCGAAGTACAAAACGTGAAGCACAATTTTGATTTGTCTTAAAATTTTGAATAATATTTCACTGAAAGCCCCACTTCCCCCTGTCTCTCTGTGCCGAATGGCTTGGCATGTTCTTCTCCTTCTGTCATGTAACACTGGTGGGTGTGGTCCTGAAGCTCTTCCTGGTGGAGCGAACACTCCTGCCTGTTCCTGTGAGTTTCGTGTGATCAGCTGAGGTCACGACTTGACTTTAATTCCAACCGAATCGTGGGGAAAAGATTCCCAGGGACCCACCAGTCGCACAGTCCCATGGTGTTCCTGCTGTTCGAGGGCTATTCAGGCTAGCAGAGACAGACGGAAACCCTATCTGTGACGTTGCGTTTTAGGTAGTGATGACCAAAAATTTTACCCATGTACTTTTGCAGCCTTTCTCTCCACTTGCAATCCTCTTAAGATTCCAAGACGTTTTTGATTCTTGAATGCTGTGTCATTGATGATATTTTCCCGAGACAAATATTTCATAAACAACGGGACAACTGTGTGAGATGTTGTCACTTTCATTTATCGCGATTTCTCCATCCCCACCCTCCATCTATTCAAGGGAATTATATTTGTAGAGCCAGATGGCATATCAGGAATTCCAGAAGGTTATGGATTAATATCCCTATTTTCAGAACACAGACCTAAAGAGATTAAGTGTATACTTCACTGACACAATAAATAAAGGAAGGGGAAATCCTAAAATTAACACTTGTATTATCCAATTTTATTGCCCAACTCTGACTTGTTAGAATATAGGCTATTTTTTTTTAATTTATTTGATAGACAGAGATCACAAGTAGGCAGAGTGGCAGGCAGATAAAGAGGAGGAAGCAGGCTCCCTGCTGAGCAGAGAGCCCAATGCAGGACTCCATCCCAGGACCCTGGGATCGTGACCTGAGCCGAAGGCAGAGCTTAACCCACTGAGCCACCCAGACGCCCCAGAATGTAGACTATTGATCTCCATCCAAGACCCCCCAGTGGGGGTGGTCACTTCTCTAGCTGATTCCTGCACACGCTAAACTGTAAGAACCAGTGTCCGAAGCATTTCCTCCCACATTTAGACTTAAAATCTGGGAAAAGCAAGGCAGTGTAAAATAAACATTTCATGTTGTATTTCACTTTGTAGATGAAGTTAAACAATGTCCCATTTTCCCTTAATTTCAAAGAATAGTTTAGAAAAACTGAGTTTTTTTTGTATCTATGGTAACTACCTGAATATAACATGGGATGGTCTACTTAATTGGACACAGTAATGTGGACAGTTATTTATGAGCAGAATTAATGTTCTCCAAACTGTTTCATGTCTTTTTCACAGCAAAATTAATCTTGACAATCAGGCTTTTTGGAAATACTTGGAGGTTCTGCCAGAATATAACCTGGGGTGCTGTTGCTGAAATCCCATCCTTCGTGGAATTATTCATTCTAAAGCCGCTTCTGTAAAACAGACTTTCCTAATTTCAAGCATCCTGCTCCATTATATTTTACTGATGCTGATAACTAAAGGCGAAGCAAAGCCTTAGAGCGGACTTCAGTATATATGTATTGGAGGATAATACAGGCTTGAATACATTCTCAGACTTAAAAACTTGCCAGTTATGTAGAACTATAAATCCAACTAGCTACTTTGGAAATTATTTTTAAAATTATGTCTCAAAACCATAAGAGACTCTTAATCTCACAAAACAAACTGAGGGTTGCCAGGGGTAAGGGGATAGGGAGAGGGTGGCTGGGTGATGGACTTGGGGAAGGTATGTGCTAGGGTGAGTGCTATGAAGTGTGTAAGCCTGACGATTCGTAGACCTGTACCCCTGGGATAAATAATACATTATATGTTAATAAAAATAATTTAAAAAATTAAAAAAAAATTATGTCTCACAAAATTCTTAAAAATCAAATATATACTTTACAAATTTGGTTGTGTGTACTTCATTTTTAATCATGGTACTGATTCAAATTAAAATATGAATATAATTTTACCAAGTAAATGAAGTAATTCAAGGATAATTAATAACATTTTTTAAATTAATAACATTTTTAATAAGGATCTGGCATATATAACTTTAAACCTAGAGGGTTTTTTAGTACATTTGTTTTCAAATCTCTTAATCTGATAACTGATCATGCATGTTTCTTTGATAGGCGTATGCAGGCAAAGATTTGGAGGAACAGTTGCGGTCAGTGTCTAGTGTGGACGAGCTCATGACTGTTCTCTACCCAGAATACTGGAAAATGTACAAGTGTCAATTAAGGAAGGGCGGCTGGCAGCGTTACAAAGAACAGCCCAACATCAATGCGAGAACAGAAGAGACTGTAAAATTTGCTGCAGCACATTATAATGCAGAGATCTTGAAAAGTAAGTATGGGAAAGAAAATATATGATAAGCTTTATATATCAGCCCAGTGAAATCTGCCAGCCTGTTGTTTTGTTTTTGTTCTTAAATTTCAGCATTTGTAACACTAAATGCCTTAGGGCTGAAAGGAAAAAAAAAGAATAGGAATGAAGATTTTCAAAATACAGCATTTTATAATTTCACTGTGAGTGGTAAAGAGGAATTCTAGAAATATAAAAATAGAAAGGTACACGCCTACCAACACATTTTTTTTTTATTAAGGTGATATTCCATTGCAAAATGTTAAAAACCTGAAGAAGTATTTTCCACAGTGTGTCAGTTTCCCCATTTAAATATTCTGTATCTTACAAAATAATTGCACATACATTTTCTGACTCGGATTCAGAAGGGCTTAATTTCTAAATCACCCCCAAATCATCTTTTCCAAGACTTCTTATTGCCTTGTTTCACAGGTAACTGGCTTGGGAGCTAGACTTTTGGAAAGCTACTGAAAGATCTCACAAGAAATTTTGCTGCATAAAAGGGCAATAGCATAACTTGGTGGGCTACTTTAAAAAAAAAAAAACTCCTTCAGTTGGGAGAGTCATCGCCATCACGGTTTGCGATTGCAAATTATTTTGAAAAGACATGCAAGCAAAGTGGCTTGAAGGTTGAATAGCCCATAGTTTATATCCTCTCTTCTAAAAGTTTTACTTGAGGAAGAAGTTGGGGAAAAGAAGCCAGAACATTTGAGAAGTACGTCATCTCTAATGCAATATTTAAAGAGTCCACAGTGTTAGAGCTAAGCCTGTAGGTCACTGGAAACAGAATTCCAAGAGAGAGCATCTGACTTTCCTGAAGACACTTGGTTCAGGATACATGTCCCAGTTGATGGAAAACACCCTTGCATTTCAAGTGAGTTACCCAAAGCTGCCAGATAGCCTGCCTGAAAACGATCTTTGAATTCAGCCCAAACCCAGAGCAATTTCCTCATTTACATCTCAGTTTAGAAAGAAAAATTCAATCATGTTGTTTATCTTTGCCTTGAAACTGCAAAAATAGTACATGCTATAGCAAATGAGCGTGACTGTCTCTCCACAGGTCCTGCAAACATCTGTATTATTAAATTTTCATTTTCAGAAGCAAAGAAAACCAAACCTAAGTGCTACAGAAAAAATTGGTGTTGTTTTAAGAAAGCATAATCCTAATTTAGCTTGTTACCGGACTACAGAAATTCGTTTTTTAAGAAAATATCCTTTGCTTCTCTGTTCAGTATTAAATAAATATTATATTGCATTCCGATCCTCAGGGCAATTTAGAATCCTGTCAACTATTTCTTTTTTTAACCTCATGTAGTATACTTCAGTCTGAATATCTGAGATCAAACGTTGACTTCCAACTCGCTGCGGGCTTGCCGCCCTCATTGGCTTCTGTGTAACTTACGGCCTTCCCTGTGACCCGACAGGTATTGATAATGAGTGGAGAAAAACTCAGTGCGTACCCCGTGAGGTGTGTATAGATGTGGGGAAGGAGTTTGGAGCTGCCACAAACACCTTCTTTAAACCTCCATGTGTGTCCGTCTACAGATGTGGGGGCTGCTGTAACAGCGAGGGCCTACAGTGTATGAACACCAGCACAAGCCACCTCAGCAAGACGGTAGGTGCCCTGGCCCCACGGGCCGCCCGCTCAGTCCCTGACCGTGGCGCGGGTCCCCCTGCCCTTCTGAGCGGTTTATATCGTCTTTGGGGAGTGAAGGGAACTTCTCAGTACTCTGTGGTGTTGAGGCTTTAATCTCACCGAGAAACTTACTCTTGCTTTATGAGCTCTGATGACCCAGCCAAGGGAAACAAATCAACATACGTATGAATGTGTGCGTGTGCGTGCGTGTGTGTGTGTGTGAGATCTAAATGTTGTCATTTGGCCATCGATTACTTTTAAACAGTTAAATCTTCTGATTCTAGAGCTACGGCACGAATCACAAATTCACAGCATGCGAGGAAACATCTGTGTTTTGTGCAGCCGGGGGACTGTACTAAAGTAAGCCAGGCCTCGGGGTGTATTCATTGTGTCCACTTAGAAAGCCAAGAAAATATTCTGACGCTGAATCTCAAATATTTCAAGTTACCCGTAAAGTCCCATCACATTAGATGTGAAGCTTTTAGTATAATAACCAAGAAACTTATCTCAAGGTTCGGTCTGGGTCCGGATTTTGGGCTCAGCTGCGCTACCCTGCACTGACGTCACCTGTGGGCGAGGAAGCTGCTATCAGAAGGCACATTAGGAGCTGTGATAACCACCAGGACAACCACCAAGTGTGGCTTAAAGCGCTGTGTGCCACTGGCCTCTGCACAGGGATGTTAGGAGAAGCCCAGGCTATGGGCTGAGCTGATGCAAACTTCCCTAAAGTCAAACCTGTGTTTGCCTGAAAGGCTTTTCCAATTACTTTTGAGAGTTGAAATAACACAGGCAATCTGGCTTCATTCAGAACTATACTTTGACCTTCAAAATAATTTTAAAAATGTGATGGTGAGGTTTGCTTGATACAATGTGGAATGACCAAAAATTAACATTTTTAGTCAAATAGTGTCTATGCTTGGAATACATATCATTAAAGCTTCTCACAGAGACTGGAGCTGAGTGGAAGTTTGGATCCCATTAATAAAATCTACTCCTATTTTAATACAACTGAGTGAAAATGAAAATTAAGATTACCTGAGTTTCTTCAACTGTGCTTTCTCATCTGGTTAAAATGTCTAAGATTTTTGCTCTGATGATCATTTGTGCTCTGGGTTTGGAGACACTGTCTTAATATACAATCCACACTGGTTTTTTGGGAAAAATAGATTGTATTTCTTTGTATTGTACATACGTTTGATGATGGAATAAGCCATTTCAGATACTAAGACTTGCAAGAGGAAACAAAAAATAAACTATAAAACTGAATTTTCTCTTCAACTTACCTGTACCTAAACTTTAAAGATTTAAAAAAATAAAACAAAACTGAGGAGTGATGCTGTTATCCTCAGAGTTAAGAACAGCCAGGAGTTTCTTTAGTCCTGATTAACTTCTACAGGCCAGCACAATGACACAGCATTCCTTCGGACAAGCATTAGCAAGAGACGCAGCATAATTCTAAATATATTTGTGCATGTAGAAACAATCAGTAGAATATATGTTTGTGGGTCATGGGATAACATTTATGTACTTGATAAAATTCTAATATTTTAATAGGATAATATATAATTGTAGAAATTGAGCATAGTGAAACTCCCCCACCCCGCCCTTACCCCTCCATCTTATTCAAACAGGAATTAGGAATTTGTTAGCTAAGAAACTGTAGATTTAGTGTATGCTCTTCTGAATAAAATACTACAAATTTGACGGGTTTTACTGGATAATATGTGTTTATCTTAACGCTGAAGTAAAACGTGATTTTAAAAATCCTTTAATAAATGTTGGAACTTAATCCTTTTTTAAAATCAAAATAAATATTTATTCCAGTAGGATAGCCTCCAAAAAACTAACATTCATTTTTTAAAAATATGTTAATATTAAAAATGTTGCTGCTTTTATATTTAAGCCAAATTCCATAAAAGGATTTTTGGCCTTTTGAGTTTCTTGAAATGTCATTTTTTTTAAAAGTTAGAGAAAATAAAAGTGAGTGTTTGAGGAAATTACATTTTCGGAATGCCTTTACTAGCATGTTTTTAAATATTTCGATTAAGCAATGTGATATGTATCCTATAAATCATTATTATGGGGTTTGACTTAAATCGGTATAAATTTGGTTGATACCGATTTAAGGTTCAAAGGCCTAGATATACCAGTTACATTTTCCAAAGACTGAAAGGCTATATCTCTTTTAAAAATGGGATAACAGGGGTGCCTGGGTGGCTCAGTGGGTAAAGCGACTGCCTTCGGCTCAGGTCATGACCCTGGAGTCCTGGGATCGAGTTCCATCCACATCATGCCCCCCTGCTCGGCAAGGAGTCTGCTTCTCCCTCTAAGCCTCCCCTTTGTCATGCTCTCTCTCTAATATATAAAATCTTTAACAAAAATAAAAATGGGATGACATAGAATAGCCTCAAAAGACAGATCTTGAAGAATTATTTCACCAAATAAAATGTATCTACTAAAAGCTCATTACTTATCATTTCAAAAATGCCTTACTGGATTTGGTTGTTAGATAAAACTTTATTTTCAAAGCGCTCATATTGTGAAAGTATAAAGCTGAGCAGTAAGTGTTTTAGCAGGATTTTGGAATTTTGTTCTGTAGGAGTTAGTTTATAAGAAAATAAGTTGCTAGTTGATAATGTGTAAAGCTATTTATTGCTCTTTACTAATTTCTTCTGCAGATTCTTCTATTATGGCTTGTTGATAGAAAAAATGTTTTAAAATGAATTTTCTTCAAAAAATATGCCTTATTTTAACTTTAACATCTCATGCGTTAAGGTGTGTTCCTTATTTTAATACTGAAATTACGTATTTCAAAGTACATCTTCTTTAGATACGGATGCTCAGATGTTTTGTGCAGTAGCTGCCTAGACGAGCTTCCCGTTCCCAGCACCGCACTCAGCCCAGACAACACCCTGGCCTTGTGGTTTCCCCTCCTGATGTGTGACTTCATCGCTAGTCAGAAACACAGGGGTCTTCCCTGCCGACTCCCTTCTCTTGTCACACATCCAGCCTGTCCCCACATCAGATGTCCGTCTTGTCCCCTAAGTATCTTGACTCCCCATGTCAACCACCATCACTATAGCCCAACAGGCTTCTCATGCTTTCCAGCTAAAGAAAAACCATGCCCCTCGGTGTGCCCACTTCCATTTCTCCTCATCCCCATGCGCTCCCTTAATGACCCCTAAATGTGATATTTTTAAAACACAAATCTGGTGGTGTCAGTCTCCAGCATAAAACCCTTCAGGGATTGCCCACTGCTGTTGAGTAAGACCTAAATCTCTATCACAACGTTCAGTGCCTGCCTTCCTCCACAGCACCATGGGACCTAACTGCCCCTTGTTCTTAACTTACAGTGCTCCCGACTGCTGTCGACTTCCTCAGTCCCTGGGAACCAGTGTCCCCTCTAGCCTGGGAACCAGTGTCCCCTCTAGCCTGCCGTCCTCGCTCACACTTATCAGTCTCCCTCACCGCCCGTCTTCTCCTTGCTAAAGTACCAGTCCTTCCAATCTGTCATATGGCTCAAGGAGTCCTTGGGGGAGACTTTTCTGACCTCCTTGACTGTATCATGTATTTCTTTTAAAGGCTTTATAGTTTCCCATACTTTTCTCTCCTAGCGCTTCCTTCATCTTAGAATCCTAGTTTATAACAATATAGCCATTATTATTTGATGAATGTCCACCTCCTCCATAAAGCCAAGAACACATCTGTGTTGCTCACCAGTTCCCTGAGTGTCGGGCACAGAATTGGCACACATCCCCTTTTGGAAGCACATTAAAACTGACCATCTCACCAGAGAAAAAGAAATGAAGATATGGACACATCCATAGTGCTCATCCCACAGTTCCCAGGAAGGGCGGTATCCTTATCTGTCGAAACAGATTTTAAAACTACTGCCTTAAAGGCCAACAGTAATATAGTTGGTTAACTCATGTGTGTAATTTTTAAACAAACTGATCCTATTGCCTAATCAAAGTATGGGCTATAAATTTCAGAACAGTATTTTTTAAATGTCTGTTTTTGAACAAACGGAGGAGAAAATGCTCCTCTTTTTTTTTCCTATTCACAGCTGATATGAGAAGTCACCATTCTATTCCTCTTACTATTGTCTTAGTAAATACACATTTTACACATGTGCCAAATGACACCAGGACTGCCTTAGGTAAAAACCTAAACTTAGAAAACAGAAAAACCATTTATTTTTTAAATTTATTTATTTGACAGACAGAGATCAGAAGTAGGCAGAGAGGCAGGCAGAGAGGGAGGGGGAGGCAGGCTCCCCGCCGAGCAGAGAGCCCGATGCGGGGCTCAATCCCAGGACTCTGGGATCATGACCTGGGCCGAAGGCAGAGGCCCAACCCACTGAGCCGCCCAGGTGCCCCGAAAAACCATTCTTAGTAAACAAAATGAATGAACGTAGTCTTCTGTTCACCACTGGTTTCTATGGGACGACTGCATATTTATTACCTCCAGTGCCTGGATGAGGTCCCATGTGGACTTACTGGGTGCCAGAGTGAAGGCATTTATTCTAGGATAGGTGTGTATGCACAACAGCACACGAGCTTCTGTCAAGTTGGAGGTGTCAGTCAGAAGGCTGTATGCTTCAGAAAGTAGAAGCCTTCCAGGCTAAGAAGAGCTTTTAGTGCTAAATTTAAGGTATGTGTAGGTAAAAAGGAATTATCTGGTATCCCCAAGTAGGATATTTTTTCTAAGAGAAAACGAAGTCCATGTTGATTATACAGAATCAGTTCTCACTGAATTTCATCCTTTCGGGCTCCTCCAGGCTTCCTAGAATTTAGGATGCCTTTTATAGCAGATTTAGAATGTTGAAATCATTCATTTTGCCTGCTGCCTCCTGGTCATCTGCTCATAGAAAGATAAGAATTTACCTATACAACTTTTGAGGTCTGGCTTCTTGTGGTTGGTTTGTGTTGTACATCTCTCCTGATTCTCCTACTCCAGCCTGGGACTTGGCTTCCCCTCTGGTGGGTCCTGCTTCATGTGCACCATGCTGAAGCTATGACCCGTTCCCCCAAGCCCACTGCACCCACACAGATGGACAAGCAAGTAAATAACCCTCTGCCTCTTCCAGTATTCTCTTTGTACATGACACCACCATCTTTTTGGTTAATCGCAGTTATTCTCCATTTCACTAAAAGACCAGTCAATAATTCCAGGTAAATCTCCCTTCCAAACATGGCTAGAATCTACCCAGGGTCATCATCCTGCTGATCTCATCTGATGTTGGCCACATTCATTAGTCACGTGGGCGAGCCTCGTACCATCCTGTATCTCCTTATCTCCCTCCTAGTCATGGGCCACATGACAGGAGTGAGTTTTTGTCTTCTAAATGAGAAGTCAGTCTCTGCCCAGGCTAGCATGTGTTCTGAGTGATCTATGCAAACGCTCTAAGCTGTGACATATTTAGAACGACACTCTCCTTCATTAAGGGGCCTTCTTTAGGTCAATCCTTACAGTGTGGTCTATGAGGCCCGCTATGATCTGGCTGCTGCCTAAATCTGAAGTCCCAGTTGTCACTGCTTTCTCCCAAATACTACTTTCCACAAGGACCTAAATTCACCTACTCCTTAAATGTTGTCAGTACCTCCTTCCATAGGGTCACTACAATACTCTGTGTTGGAACCATCTCCTCAAACAGCTTCCAATACCCACCTCATCGAGAATTTCTGCTGTTCTTTAGGGCTAGATGTGAAGGTCACCCTCTAAGACAGCCTGCTGTGTGGTCTGCAGCATCCTTTAATGCCCATATGTCAGCATCATTACCTCATCTGTCCAACATCTTTAGTCCCTAAGCTCCAAACTCCATGACAGTGGAGACTGATCATTACCTTTGATCACAGCAAAATTGCTGGCACATAGTAAGCATTAGGCACTAAATTCCATGAATTAAGAAAAGAGAACAGATTTAGGGTAAAGGAATAGAGCCATGAATGTGTTTGTTTTGAAAAATCGGAGTGATATTTGGGTAGAGATAGCCGAAGAAGATTGGGCATGTGATTCTAGAGTTCTGCCATGGCGATTGGATCCACAGCTGTAAACACAAGAGGAAGCAGCATATTGATAAATGCTGTTCGAAGCCCTGGTGTCCTTGTTACTACCTAGAGAGTTCACGTATCAGGAGAGAAAGAACAAAAGCCAATGCCAAGGGAAAGCCAACATTCAGTCACTGAGAGTCCCATCCATTTCTCCTTTTGATTTCTTAATATCATGCTCTTCTCCTACCTGAAGAATCCACTTTTAATGATAAAAGCGATTATTTTAATTTAAATTGAATTAAGCATATGGAGTGAAGCACCTGTTCGTACTGTGCCATATAAAGGGTTAATGTGATGAACAGATCCTGCACTCAGCACAAAGGTTAGCAGGGAAAGGCAGTCAACATTTGTCAAGTAAATAAAAGTTGTCTAAATGTGTGAAAGAGAAATGCAGGGCTTTATGGACATGCACATCAAGGACAGTGAGTCATGAAGCTCCTGAAGGCAAGGTTTTCATGTGTGTTTAACATTTTTGCTTATATTTCAACTCATAAAAGGTTACACCTAAGTAGTACCTTTCCTATGTATATTTTTTATTTTATTTTCATATACTGTATTTTCAATATACTATAAAGGAGAGCATGGGAGGATCTCTTTCAAACATAAAGGGGAAGTTCCTTATTGCTGTATTTTCTGTAGGGGAAAAAAAATAATTTCTGCCTTGTTAAAGGAGTTCCAGACATATCCTTTAGCAACAAAAGTTACCAACTAGAATCATATAAATTTTAAGGACAATGTACCTTAAGTATTTTAAAACCCAAGTTTTTTATAAAAACTTCCTAGAATTTGTTTTATGGGGCTCAGTGAAGGGCAGGTTAGCAGAACGTGTGAGGAAGCCACAGCCATTAGTCAAAAAGTGAAACCAGATGCACGAAGCATTCCAGAACGACCTAGTAGGTCACAACTGCTTCAAAGTCCCCCAGCTATCTGCTTCTGAGAAGTACATTGGGCGTCTTTTTGACCTCTTTCATAAACATGTGCTTTCAGTATATTTTCTTATGAGAAGTTGTATATTTAAGAGATATAACCGAAAAGGAGAAAGTGAATTTTGCAGAAGATAAATTATTTGATGACTCAAATAGAGAAGCAGAAGAAAGTCATCTGCTTTTGAGCCAAACATTTGGATTAAAACATTATTTTTAATGTTCGTATTTACCTTACATAGTTTTTTGGGAAATAGGAATGAGAAAGAAAAACTACCAAACCCAGTGGGGCTTCCTTGGAAATCTGGGAGTTGGAGCTAAAGAACCTCGGCCTCTTTGCTGGGTTCACGAGTGCCGGTGGAAGGAGCCAGCAGTGTGGGAGCTGGGTCTTCCCTACTCCCTTCTCAGGGACCTGCACAACAGGATTTAAAATTCTGTGTTGCCATTCTAAAAAAAAAAGCAAGTTAATCTATTTTGTATTGTTTTATAAAGAAATAATATAAGCATATATATTAGCAAAAACATCCCAGATTATATGAGTTGAGCTGAGCGCTTCACGAAAATTTTTTTTTTTACCAACACGTATTTAAACCTAAGTAAAATGTGCAACTATGGAACGCAACTCAGAGATACTGTTTCGCAGAGCAGCAGTCTGAAAGACTGCATTCAGATGTATTCAACAAGTGGAATGTGATTTGTTTGGAATCTTTAGCTAATTAATATCTGGCAGGCACAGTTGTTGGAAATCAGGTTTTATCCAGATGTGGGAGAGAAGTTCTATACCAATACAAGTTATCGGGAGTTTAAGAGTAACATTTGCCTTAAGAGAAAAAGATGCGTCCATTAAAAATACCCTTTTCTCCCAACTTAAGGTATTTATCCTGTGTACAGATTTTATCCAGAATTTCTAAAACTCCTGAATGGGGGTTTTTAATTGCAGCACTGTATCTGCATTTTATGTGTAATAATACATAAAAAGTAACTCAGTACAAACATGAATCCATTAGCATCTGCTGTCCTACGTTCTTCCCAGACCCACTTTCAGTTCTGTAGGTCCTAGAAGGTGGGCCGTGTGGTTCAGATGCTCCCTTGAAAAGCTGGTAGTGGACCCTCAGTTTTCACATTTGCCCATTTTTAGGGATTATTTCTTTAAATGCCATGTAGTCTCTCCCTCATTTTACAGTTATTACCACACTGTCCAGGAGCTACACATTGATACTTCATTAATGGACTCAGGGCTGGAATATTTAAATTAAAAATAGCAATGAGATATGCTATAAAGAGAAACTGGCTATGTTGGGGGGTTTAAAAACTGGCTATGTTGGGGGGCGGAGTTTTTTTGGTTTTTTTTTCCCTTTTTTTGGTTTGGTATTTGTTCCCACATACACATTCCAAAGGAATAATCCAGGATCTTGTCAGTAAGGAAGTTCTACACCTTTTTCTTGAATAGCCTGCAAGATAAGTAGAAGCAGGGATTGTTGCTTTGCCTTTGAGACTGTTGCTATGCTGGCGTGAACAATTCTATTGTTTCCAAATGTGGCTTTATTGAAGTCCATTTTTGTTGGTGAGAATCGGCTATCAGATATTCTTATGAAGGAACTCCACTAGATAACGAACAACTGGGAACCTCTCATTTGGAAATGTTTGGTGTTTTCTCCTGTTTGTGGAGGTTTTACAGAATACAAAGATTTTTTTCCCCTCAATTTCCAGGCTTATTTAAATGCCATCTTTATATAAACCTTTTGCTCTTCAAAACGAGCAACTGCTCTAACAGGCATAAGCAAAACATACACCTTCAGTCTCCATGATCAATTTTATTACTACTTAGATCCTAAATTAGGTACACGCTATTATCGTGTATTCAAGAACAGTTCACTTTATAGCCTGAAACTGTCTTGGGAAAATCATCATGTTCAAAATATCAAAGTATAAATGTCATCATCCTCAATTAATATTGGCTGAGTACACATATAGACAAGGAATGATTAGCTCACACTGAATATAATACATAAACTTCGCACTCTATGAGCTTAAATCCAAAATAGAAAATACTAGTGTGCACCCATTAAGGCACAAAGCAGTCTAGTATAAGCATTCTTGTTTTGTAAAAATTTAAAGAATTTATTGATTGTTTCAGCAGTGGTGTGCATGGGTAGACCTTGACTCTTTTTTGAGAGAAAATTACAGTTATTTACTGTGTTGGTTTAGATCTTTCTATAATGGCAAGCATGGATTTCATGAGGGTTAAAGTGCAGGTTCTTGCTAATAGCATTTGTGATAAAACTATTTGATAGTTCAAAATTCTAACCTAGTAAATTTATATATAGATATATATGTATATGTATATTATGTGGATATATACGTATATGTAGTATATACATGTGTGCATATATATATTGGGGGGGGAAGGGTTATGGCAAGGGTTATGCATTGATGGCTCTTGAAAAGCTAGCAGGGTGCTTGGCTAGTTAGTGAATCAATAATTACTGAAAACTAAAGAAGGAAAAATTCTAAACAAAAACACTGTAATTCCTCAAAGATTCAACTCAGTTTTGAAGGGGAATCATCATCCAAAGAAGACCACTATGAAATCACACCATTACTATCCCTCTTTTATAGGTAACAGAACTGAGGCAAAGGGAATTTAGAGAATTCTTCCCAGTCACAGAAGCAGGAAGGGGCAGGTGCAGACTCACGTGCCCAGACTCTGCTCTTGGTTCTTCCTCTCTCTCTAGTAAAGGAGCGAAGTCACTGGATATTTGGAAAGTATATTTACTTACTTGCAGGTGGCACCTTGTGAGTTTATATGGTGATTCAAATTATTACTATTTTTTAGTTCACAAAAGGTTACATTTTCTAAGTATACACTATCTGATTAGGCAAAAGGGCCTGCAGACATTTTTAGTAATTTAGGGATTCAATATAGCTATTCAAAATTCACAAACTGATCTGTAAGGGGGAAGACGGAATTTATCATACTTATTGAAAAGGAAGTAGAAACCTTATAATCCTTTTAAGTGAGAGAAGTCCATCAATATACTCACTTAAGACCAGTGCAGACAGAATTTGGAAAATGAAAGATACACTTCAGTGAAAGAACACTGAAGTGTTCTGATCTCACGATACATACAATTGTGCCTTGATGCACACACACACATGGCGTGCTCTCGTCCTGAAGGTCGTAGAGGAGGAAAGGTTAATTATCAAGAACCTTTCTACTTTTAATATTGGTCAAGGCATCTTTCTCTGGACTCTTGAATTTTGTCCACACTGACAGTTAAGTAAAGAATTAAAGAAACTAGGTAGAACATTCAGGTAAAAATTTGGAGGTGGAAGATATGTATTTCAAGAGAAGGAAAGTCTTGGATTGATTTTTTTTTTTTTTACTTTAAATTTTCAGAAGATTTATTCCTTTTGATGAAATTAACTGAATTTAACTGGTCAGTTGTTTACTTAGACTCAAAGAAATTTGCCTGTCCGGTTAAAATTTGGGGTTTATATTTATTTAACTGTAAGTACATTTTTCTCTCATATAGTACTGTAGTTTATTTTTTTAAGATTTTATTTCTTTGAGATAGAGAGCATAAGCAGGGTGAGGGGCACAGAGGGAGGGAGTAGCAGGCTCCCCACTGTGCAGAGAGCCAGTTGTGGGGCTAGATCCCAGGACCGCAGGATCATGACCTGAGTTAGAGGCAGATGATTAACCCACTGAGCCACCCAGACTCCCCTGTACTGTAGTTCTAATGCTTATGAATGTGATCAAATTAGTTGACTGTGATTGTGACTGTGCAGACTGATCGAGCGATGTATTTTTTTAGCCCCTCTTTACCTGCCCCTTTATGCCTTTAGTCCGCGTGTTCACAGACCACAACTCTCCTCCGCCCCTTGAAAGTTTAGTACCAGGCTTATTTTCAGGAAGATGCTTTCCTGATGTGCACTGAAGTGTTCTGATCTCACTAGAACCTTCTTCGAAGCCCCAGTTCCTGAGTCTGCACTTGGTACTCACAGGCAGGTCCAGGTTGCGGACATTATCCCCCAGCACCCCCCACCCCCAGCGGGGGCTGAAGGCTGTCCATGCTTGCTGTGATCTCTGTGCCCTTAGGAGAAAGTGCCAGAACAGAGTCTGGGATGCAGCAGTGCGGGAGGAAAGGTGCGTGGGAGGTGCTGTGAGGCACAGGGTTGGGGAACACCAGGCATGCTTCCACACCAGAAGCCCCTTACCCCTCACGCTCAGGCTCTCTTCTGCTTCCTGTCACTTCAGAGGGTGCCAAACCCTGCAGTGCTAACTGACCTCCCATCCTCCAGGCAAAACTCCCCCTATCCGACCTGAGCTATCTAAGCGTTCCCTCTGGTCACTGGAGGGCTCTCTCCTCTCCATCCCCACCCTGCCCGCGCTCCTGTCCCATAGCCCAGCCCACCAGAGCCCTTAGAGCCGTTTGTGGTACCATTTGTTTTCACTCCATCCCTACACTTACTCCCACTGCCCCAGACCTCCGACCCTGTGGCCACAGACACCTTCGTGAAGCGCTCCTCTCTGCCTTCGGCGTCCCGCGGCTTAGCAGTGACCCCCTCCTGGCTCTCTATCTGCATGGCTTCCTTCTTCCCCGACATATTTACTAGTTCATTTGCCTTTTTTCATCCTTCAAGTGCACCTGTTCCCCGGGTTTCCATTATTAGACATTTCCACCTTCCAGTCATGGTCTCACCAAGTAATCTCGTCAGGGTCTAGGACTTCCACTACGACTCTAACGTTGTTGCCTTTTAAATGGCTCTCCTAAGCTCTGACACAAATATAATGGCCTAGTAGACATAAATTCTTAAGGTTTTATGAGCAGACCTGTACATCTTCCTACTATTTCTACTATTACGGGGTTTAAATAATTTATAGACTTTAGACATATGAAAGTTAAATAAGCCATTCATTAAACACTGCTTATTTTTGGAATAACTTTATGTTTCTTCTGTTGCACTGGTTCTTAACATAGGGTCCAGAAATGTTCTAAGAAGCAGAGAAACTGTAGTGTATTTAGACACTGCACAATTCTCTCTCTTAAAATAGTTTTACCTAGTGCAAAGGACTTCTGTCAGTGACAGCTCATCTAATAAAAGGTTTCTCCCAAACTGCATAAACAAATGTCCTTTTAGGGAAGAAACTGGTCAGCGTCATAATACTGGGATATGTTGAGGTTATATGCTGGGATTATCTACGTAGCACGGACAGTATTCTGGAGAACATCTAGAATCTTGAGACAATATTCAAATAATAACACGTCTATATGGCAATCAGGATGCATATCACATTCATATACATTAGTTTATGTAATTTTTCTAACAGTCCCATGAACAATGGGTCAAATGTTTCCTCAGTTTACTGGTTTTTAAAGAAATATACAGCTTAGATAAGTTAAATGACTTTTCCAAGTTCACACAACTTACAAGTGGGTTTACTCTTAAAAAATGCCCTGTCGGGGCATAACCCTGGGCTTGTTCCGCCTAAAGTACCTGTGCTTAGAAAGTAGCTGAATTAGAGAAAAAAAAAAAAAGTAGCTGAATTTTTCAGTGACTATAGAATGAATACATTTCAAATGAAGAAAATGTGGAGTTTATAATTTAGCTATCTCTGTGTTTCATTCTTTAAAATTCATTTCCATGAATCTCCCTGTAGGACTAAGTTGGCAACTAATACAATTCCCTAAAGATTGTCAGTGATCTTTAAGCGTTGGCCTGAAATTATATGGACTGGCCAAATCACAAAGCTCTGAAGTTTGTAACCATTTTTAGCATGGCTCGTATTGCTGAAAAGGCACCAAATAATACCAAAGCAGTTTAGCTACAGTTACAGGACTACAGACTGATCTTACCAAGCAAGTAATGGCCAAGATTTCACTTTCACCATCATTACTAGTAATTCAGACTTTAAGAAACCTGGGAATTTAAATCCACTTAGTTTTACTTAATCACTAATTTGTTTATATATTCCATTAATTTTGGAGAAGAAACAAGAGAATTAGAGTTCCCCATAGACAAGGCATTCAGAATGAGACTTGAAATTTTGAGACTCTAGCCCACAATTGTGTATCATGTCCCACCTTATTTTAAGCTTATTACTTTCATAACACCTTTGCCAAAATAGCAGGAACAAATCTTTAAGTGATGAATGTGTTTCTTTTTCTTTTGAACATAATTAATTGATAAGATAGAGTGGACAAATGTAAAACTACTTTGAGGTAGAAATTTAATTTGGAATGAAAACTGATTTCACATCTCTGTATTTTGTGTCTCTGTATTCAGTTTACATAGAACAGGACATCACCAAACATCTCTAGGTTGTATGGCCAATAGCTTTGTACTCTTCTATCACAAAGATACTTATATCTGTGCCACTTTTTAACAACCCCTGGAACAATCTGGGACTCTGGAAAGATTCTTTTTCCCTGAACACGGTGGTTTGTTGCATCTCTGCTCCGTGACTGTTAGCTGGTTATCAAAATTCTAATATGCTTTATCATAGTGACATGAGATAAGTAAAGGGACTGTTTATTATTCTGATAAAGGATACTGATTAGAAGCAAAACAGGTTCTACAGTGTGATCCTGAAAGCCTTCTGCATCCTGCATGCAGAACGAGCACTATGTTATCAGAAAGAGATAATCTCACTCTTGGGGGACTCCAACATCGACCATAAAGGTATTTTTTAGCATCTATATAATTTTTTCTTCTTTTTGTCCCTTCTTTGTAGTTGTTTGAAATCACAGTGCCTCTCTCTCAAGGCCCCAAACCAGTAACAATCAGTTTTGCCAATCATACTTCTTGCCGCTGCATGTCTAAACTGGATGTTTACAGACAAGTTCATTCCATTATTAGACGTTCCCTGCCAGCAACACTACCACAGTGAGTATGAATTAAAGCTTTTGCTTTCTGCATCCTCTGCTAAAACTGTTTTCAAGTAAATACATTTTATTATGAGAATTCTTGTGAAATTTGCTATAATATACTTTGCATCAGATACAAAAGAAGATGAATTTGGTACTGCAGCACAAAAGTAAAATTAAACTGAGACAGGGAGGTCCTTTTAATAGAGTAGTTCGCAACATAAAACAAGTATTTCTATGAGATGACACAGATTGCTCCACTCTTCGTCCCCCATGCAACCAAGTGTGCAAATTCACAATTGATGTGAAAGCTAAAGCCACTTAAGCCTCGGTAAGATTTCTGACCCAAAACAAAAAATATTTTTAAAAAATTATTTTATATCTATTAGCATCCAGTTGCCTTTCCTCAATCTCAGTGTTTTTTTTTTCCTCTACTCATATTTTTTATTTCAGCAAGCATTGAATACTGAAACACTAAAGTACTTGAAAGAATTTTCTCTTACTATTACTTCAAATTAACATTCAAAGTAACATTTGCTATTCAAATTCCTTTCTCAGCATATTTTTTTAGCCTGGTAAAGGACAACAGATGCTGTGCTTGCTCACAAAGAAGGACCTGCCTAGAGCATTGAGTGTTGACTCTGTGCAGAGTTTATAATGACTCGTTATACATTGTCATTAAAAATCTAGGAACTTTCTGCTTTCTGCCCCAACATGAAGCTGCAGCTCTTTGGTTTTCAGGATTTCTAATGCGTGTGCATAAAACTTACCAAACTTTGGCATTTGTAACAAAATTTTAAATAAATTGGTGTGCAAACATATATATTACCAAAACAAACCAACCAACCTCTTTAAACCTTGCATTTAGGGGACTTGACAATAAATGTGATAATGTTAGTAGTTTTCCCCAGGGCTTCTTTACTTAGTGTGGCAGATTGGAGCCTCATCTTTCCAGAGACACACAAAAAACTATGGCTAGCCTAACTGGAGTGAAGTCTGTCCTTCACATGGGAACACAGAGGCCTTACCAGCATCTATGCATAAACTGAGGCCCCTACTTGGGGCACAGTACCGACAGAACCCCAAAGTTGTATGTGCAGGTTTACTCACTCAGCTCAGACATGTGTCCCCAGCTCCCGTGGCCATGCCTCCCTTCTGAGAGCTTCAGCCATTATCCCCATGCTGTTCCCAAAGTTAGGTTTCAGATGGACCTGAAATCTCTTATATTGCTGTGTGTTTAACTATATTAGATAGAACAGGCACAAACATCAAAGCTTTATTCTGTTTACGTCTACATTATTCATAGCACTTTTCTCTCATATCCTTGGAGACCTCTAAATCACACGGTTGTCATTAATTGCTTTTTTTCCTGCTGTCACACACCAGCACTGTTGATTTGGGAGGTGGTGTGGGGGCCGAGAGAGATGGGCTCCAGCCTAGGCCTGTATCTCGTTTCCACCCCTGGCATGCTCGTCCGCTCTCTTCTGCATGTGTGCCTGGTCTCATGCTGGGGTGTCCAGACCCATTCCCTTGGGTCGGATCTCTCCCCAGCCCTTGCATAATGTCACCCCTGAGCTTTCAAAGCCACCACGCCATTCATCTGACCAGAAACTGCCCGTGGCTTTCAGCGACCCAAAGGAATTGAGCACAAAGGTCTCACCTCCTTGTCCCATGAGCAGCCTTCCTTTCTTGTTTTACATCTCATTTCTCACCGAATCTGGGTTCACAAAGTCTCATTCCCTGAACACCAAGCTCATTTCCCACAGCGCATTGCCTTTCTCTTCGCCCTGTCATAAAATAAGTGCGCTTTGTCATCTGCCTTCCCAAAGGAAGTTCCAGCTCTCGGAGTTCAGGTGAAGGTCTCTGTCCTGCGCTGTCGTGTCCAAATACCACTGCTGTCTCCGCTTCCTGAATGCCCAGAGCGATCCCTGTGTGTGCTTTCTCCTTGCGCGGGTTTGTGGGGGTGTGTAGACGGGCCTGTGCGCCTGGACTGCGAGCCCCTGAGGTACAGGCAGGCTCACAGCCACCACAGCTAATCACGCTATGAAGTGCCTGAGCCATTTCTCTGCTTTCAGCCCTTTTCCTCGGCGTTTCAGCTCACCCTGCCCCAAGGCCCAGAGAAAGTACTTCAGTGACAGCCCTCTCTTCACTATAGTTTTATTTGTTTAAAAGATTTTATTTATTTATTTAAGAGAGAAAGGGAATGAGAAGGGGGCAGGGCCCAGGAAGAAACAGACTCCCTGCTGAGCAGGAACACCGCCCCCCCCCCATGCAAGGCTCCATCCTAGAACCCTGGAATCAGACCTGAGCTGAAGGCAGAAGCTTAAGTAACTGAGCCACTCAGGCACCCCTTCAGGATAATTTTAAAGCCCTTATCTTGCATACTCTTTGCATATCTTCAGGGCCAGTGCTGCTCACATGACAGCCCATAAAACCCAATAAAAATTAAATACTGATTCAGAAGTTTTTATTGGGTTTTGGAGAGCCAAAAATCAATGCAAGATTCAAGATTCCTCCTCCTCAATACCCAGTTTTTACTCCCTTACAGTGACATTGCCTCCATTGTGAATGTGTGCCTTACTGTGATGCACTTAGATAATTTCTCTTCTCTTCTATTTCTCTTTCTTTGAATGTTGGTCTCTACTCAATATGAATTTTGACCCACAATTTAATTAAAACTACTATAATGGCAATTTATATAAAATGAATATATAATTATGTTATAAAACCATTTGTTAAAAATTAATAGAAATGGCTGCCACAATGGCCAAAATTAAGAAATGACAAAACCAAGTGCTGGAGAGGATGTCGGATGCTCACGTATCACTGAAAGACATGTGAAATGGTATAACCACTTTGCAAAAACATCTTGGTAGAGTCTTATGAACTTGAAGATACACTTACAAATATAATCCATAAATTGCCTTCTAGGTATTTGCCCAAGATAAATAAAAACATACTTCCACACAATAACTTGCACACCAGTGTTCACTTAAGCTTCGTTAGCCAACAAATCAGCAACCCAAATGGCCGTCAAAGAGGAGTGTGTAAGCAAACTGCACTGTGTCCGTACAGTGGAGCATTACTGAGTGATATAAGCAGAACGAACTGTTAATGTGCACGACATGAATGGATCTCAGAACATTAAGCTGCGTGACACAAGCTGAACTAAAAAACACATGTTATAATACTCAATTTATAAGAACTCTAGAAAAGACAAATATAATCTAGATTGAGAGAAAGCATTTCAGTAGTCGCCTGAAGGTACAGGTGGTAGGGATTGACTGGAAGGGACAAAGGGAACATGTGCGGTAGTAGAAAATGTTCTGTATGTTGATTGTGATAATAGTTACATGGGTGCATAAATTTGGGGGGTGAATTTAAAATAGCATTTTATCCTATGCAAATTATTTGTAAAAAAATTGATTTTTGAAAAGGCAAGAGAAACAGATCCTTTTACTAACTATAGATTTGAAATTCATTTAGGTTTAAAACGGTAGCTTGCTTAAAATCTTTATGGTAATTAAGTCAAACCTCTTAAGATTCTCATGATTCCTCAGCGGAGAGAGCTTCCCCACCCTCCTTCATATGGAGTTTGAAATTTCCCAGCCGTGGCCACAGCTCTTCCCCAACCACGTGCTCTCAGGAGCCACCAGCACGATGAAAACGAGGCATTCCTTTCTCATGGCGTCATATGCCCATTATTAGGGGATTAAATAAGTAGTGCACCATTTTGTTTCATATTATTCATGAAGGAATATAATTCAATCACTAAATGAATCATTCATAAAATAAGTGATTCATAAAATAATTGAGTCTCTAAAATGGGCCAAGAACGCTGCAAGGTAGTAGAGAGAGGACAAGCATGAGCCTGCCTGCTCCTGGCCTCATAGCACTGACAGTCAAGGAGGTAGGACCCGTGTTCTAGCTGGATTAGTAGTAGCAGTAGTAGCTCACTAGACATCACTTTGCACAAGCATCTGCCCACATCATATTCATACAAGCCCCACAAGGAGGCCACACCAGTGATTCACGCCCCAGAGCACGGGGACGAAGGGTGTGCACCCTGCCCACAGCTTCCTGGTTAGGAAATTCCTTTTCTGCTTGGGGTTTCACTAACTTCTAGAAACCTTTTGCTACTCATTTCCCTCAGCTACAAAACAAAACGTAAATCAAAGTGTTATTAATAATGCAGTGTAAACTTCATAACCTAATCCTCGTGACCAACCTATCCAATGACACTATGCTCTATTACATACCCATCTGATACTGTGTGATGATGTAATAGAATAAGAGCAATAATGAGAATGAGGAGGACAACACCTCACACACGGACGCAGCGATGTTCATCATCAGTAATCCCTGCTCAGCGTTAGCACAGGGCCTAATGCCTGATAGTGAGCATTCAGTAAATGTTGGCTGCTATTTTTACAGACATTTTACAGATGAGAAAATTGAGCACTGGAAATGTTAATTAGCACATACAAACCTAACAGCTAAGAAAAGTGCTAGAAAAAAAAATAAAAATTCAAGTCTTATAGCTCTTAAACCCATGTTTTCCCCAATATCTTATGGAATTTCTATATTTATCAAAAAAAAGAAAGAAAGAAGAAAACTTCCAGAGGTGGAAGAGATTATATTGAGAAGAGATTAGATAGCAATACTCATATTGACGTATTTACAGATTATTCTCTTCCCTTCCAATTATTTCCTCTTATATTTTCCATCAGCTTGAACACCGTGGAGTCCCCATGACCCCTTACATGGAATGTTTCTTTCTATGGAGGGAGTCATTTGTGATTAAGAAGGGATGCCCTAGATTTTGTTCGTTGGTAAAAGTAGTATTCATTCATTCATAAGACATTTATGTTGAGTCTGACATGTGTGCCACACCATCCTAAGAGATTTGGGATATTAAAACAATGGATAATATACTTCCTTAACTAAAACAGCTCATGTGCCAGAATATAAACACAACTGCATCTAGTATAGTAAGTACATGAAACACAATGCTGTGCTTTATTGAGTTATTCATCAAACAGTCACTGTGTGTCTGTGTGGTGCAGCTACCATGCCAGGCTGTAGAGAACGTAGACAGGATTGCTCCTCTAGAGAAATCCCATAAGCGAGTCAGTCGTGCGAACAAGGGACTGGAGTTAGTGTGGCAGAGGAAGTGTGTATGCAGGACACATGCCTGCCATCACGCTGGAGATGGAGAGGACCAGCCTGGGTCTGCAGAAGTCCACAGGATTGCACCTGCCATGCCAAGGATGGACTTTTTCTTCAAGTTTCTCAAGAGCCATTAGAAGATACATGTCGGACCTGTCATGTTTACATTGTATATTCTAGAAAGAACATCCTGAAACCTGTGTAGGTGGGTTGGAGGAGCAAAACAGGAGAAGGAAAAATGGAAGCAGCTCACGAAATAATCTGATACAGAAATAATAAGGGTGAGACCCACGGTGGTGGAAATGGGGATGGAGAAAAAAGAGGTGGAAAGACATTTTTCAGAAAGCCCAGCACTTGGGGGCCACGTGTGTGGGAGAACACGGAGGCAGAAGTTAAGGATGAAAGTGCACGGATGATACAAAGACGGAACGCGTGTTCACGGGGAGAATGGAATGGAAACGGGGAATTTGGTTTGAATATACATATTGGTGTCTGTGGTGTCTGTAAGAAATATTCCATAGGCATTGGGATCTGGAGGTGCCCCAAGGAGGGCACACTTCTTCGGTAGCTACCGGCATGAAGCTGGTCGAGCACTGGAAGAGATGAACCCACAAGGAAAATAGAGACCATTAAAAGAGAAGCAGCAGTGGACACTGGGGATGATCGCTACTTAAGAAACTGGGAGAAACAGTGCTCTGCGCCGGAGACTTAAGAACAGCCAGAAGAATTAAGACTAGTAATGGTTTATTATGAAATCCAAAGGAGATTGCAAAAACCAGTAATTCAAAGAAAAAAGTGGTGGGATGATCAAGAATTAGGTCAAACTCAAGAATGACCAGGACTGACTCCATTATCGGAAGGACAAAAAGTGGAGATAACGTGTTTATTTATTGATATCCCACGTTGCACAACAGTCTTGAGAAAGAGGCAGAGGAAACAAGAGGGTGAATTCTGAAGGTGAAATTCTCAATTATTATATGAGAAACCGAATCAGAGGGATTAAGTCATTTTCCCCACCATCACCCGACTGAGAGGAGCAAACCAGAGATTCAGACTAAATTTGGAGCCAATCCATTCCTCTGGGAATCCAATCATTACTGCATTTTTAACTTTTTTAAATTTCAAAAGAAATCTCCAAATAAATACTAAAGGACAAGGAAAAAAAAACTCACAAAATGATCTATCCTTCCATATTGTTGGATATGGATATATTCTTCCATATGTTGACTTGAAATTCAACAAGCATTTTGTCATATTCACTTAAGATACAGCTCAAAGCCCCAGTCACCATTCTGCATCCTCTGTTCCCAGAGGTAACCACTGCCTGGAAATTGTATTCTCATTCATGCTCTTCCATTTTTATGGCATACGGATGTATTAACGTAGGAAAAAATAATGTATAGTACAGCTTTGTTTAAAATATTTATGTTAAAATGGTGATATTACTTTTTTCTCTCAATGGTATGTGTTAGACATGTAATCATCATTTTGAGGTCTATAGGCCTGGCTTGTTCATTCCATACATGTATGATATTCCATTGTATGAATGAATGAGTGAGTGAATGTTCATGCTTATTCTGTGATACCTCCTATAGGGGAGGCACTATGCTACTTATTAGGAAGAGGGTAAAATCAAAAGAGAGAGATGTCATATTTGATATCCAAGTGCCTTGAAGTGAGTTTTACCCAGGGGCAAATATATTAGTCAGTTGGTTCTCACTGACAATGTCCCATAGGGTTCCTCAAGGAAATAGCACATTCTGGGGACAATGGATAGAGAATAATTTATTTGGGTGTTAATCGGTGAAGGCCAGAGGAGACTAAATTAAAAAGGCAACGCTAAGCCTGTGCTTCGGAAGCACCAGCCTGAAGAGTTTCACCTTTTCTGTAGAGGGATTGGCGTAGCGTGGGGAGTTTTTTGGTAGAGAAATGACAAGACTGTGCTCAGCAGAGCCAGGGTACCTTGAATTTTTTTTAATGATAATAAATAAAAACCATGGGTGATTTCAACCTGATAAAGAGGTTACATCAGTCTTTGGGGGAGAGGCCTGGTGTGGTGAGAGAGGAAAAGAAGGGGTGAAAAAAGATGAGAACATGGAAAAACCTAGCCTGAAGGCTCCTTTGTTTTTATTTGTTTACTGGTTTTCATTTCTTTTACAAAAATGTCAACATTGCTTACCAAGACACCAACTAAAACATATTTGCTTCTAAGAAGTTTGAGTTATTTGGGCTTATTAAGGAAAATTTCATTTGTGTGAGAAGTCTTCTCTTCTCCAAGGAACACAGTAGATTTATGTCCCTGGCAACCTTTGAAGTAGAACTTGAGTGCTCAGTGTCTTTGTTAATCTGTAACAGATCCTCAGTCCGAATGCTTAGAAGCTTGAATATCCGTGAGGGATTCTTCTCATTTTAATGTTCTTCTTTTCTTTTAATTTTAAGATATGTTGTTGCTTCACCAAAAATAGAGATAGAATAGCGTGATACATTTAATAAACTGCATCAGAGCAAAAATGCAAAGGTAACATATCTGCCAGTTAAACTGCAACATAGTCTTGTGCTGATTGATCAGAAATAAATACTTTTCCAGTATTTTAAAACATGCATCTGTATTCTGCCCTGAAAATACCCCCTTTCTAGGTTGAAAACCCCTGTGATACTATAGAATTATTTTTGAACTTTTATTTTCATGTCTGTTCATCCTCTTTTTTTCTTTTTAACAAAGTTCGTTATTATCTAAATATTATCTAATGCCTTCAAATGAGCACCTATTGATATGAATTCACCCATGGAGCTCAAGTAAGAGTCTCCAGACCCTGGAGGGTATTTTTTTTCTAAAAGGAATCTAACTGTGCTGTCCAGTATTCCTTCCCTTGGACCCTCTAGTTTCTGCCTTCTAAGAGAGAACAGTTGGAAGCGCAGCATTCCTGTGACTTGCCGACTGGTAGAAATTAAGCAGAAGGTCTGTGGCTGAGAATATTCCAGCAATGTATCCTCTGCTCTGAGGCTGTGACTGCATTGTCACCCAGAGATGGGAACTATTAGATCAAAGAGTTTGTCAACATAATGTCAAGTTCAACTAAAATGCACTGATAATGATTTTTAAGAAATGTCTACGTTAGACCAAATCTATCAGTCATTTCCTAAGTATTTTTGATAGACCTTTTAAAGCAGTTTTCGGCTTATAGAAAAAATTTCAGCAAAAAGTACAAAGAATTCCCATATACCTCTTACCCTCCTTCCCCAGATTCCCCTAACACCTTGCCTTAGAGAGTCAAGTGTATTCAAGGGCCATACATGAGGAACTCAAGATGAACACAGCAATTCAAAGTCCTTGGGAAAAAAACTGTTGAAGTATTTTACCTAGGGCTCTGTGGCTCTAATAATGAAAGAAAACATTGCCCTTCCGGCTGCTATTCTGACAAGTGTCTTGGGCCAGAGGGTCTGGATGGATATTCTTTCAAAATATAATTACAGGTTTGAGTGATTATTAATCACAGTGGGTGAAAGTTCAGATGACATCAACAGTCGGCACTTGGGGAATCAAAAATGCACTCGGATATTTATCGACATTATTAACATGGTCAGAGTCTGCCTCCCCCATCCTGCCCCTGTATAGGTTTTCTTAATGCAACATAGATCATCTTACTGGATAGATCATTGAAAGATATGAAGGTGCTTAGAAGGGATGTGTGAGTGCTCACGGTACAGGCTTTCAGACTCGTATCACTGATCACATTCCACATTTAGGGAGACTTAAGGCAGGCTAGCTATTTGAGGAACAGGACTGTGTACTACAGATACCAATGATCAGCAGAATTTTAATCAGCTGGGTGACTGTGGAGACACCTTATGAAAAGAGATGCCAATGAGAGCATTTGATTAATAGCACAGTTCATGTCCACAGAAAGAATTTGCATTTTTAAAAAGCCATTGAGTGCTAGGAATTGAATTTGTATTCAGTTAATGTTGACATTCATTTTGAATGATCTATGAAATATTTTAAGAGATATTTAGTAAAGTGGATCAAAAATAGTTAAACAAATCCAGATGAAGAGGGTTTTTTCCACTGAGAAATACATTACAAACTATATTACATTCAACTCAGTGCTTACTAATGCCAAACAAAATGTAGGAGTGTGTCTGCGTTCCTTAAATATGGATTAGGGGAGTCAGAGAATTTCCAAGCATGTAGAAACTCTAGTGCCAAAGTATAGAGATGATGAAAGAACCCAAATAGCACGATGGACAAAACAGCCTGCTACAGTGTCCAGAGCACAGAAGCTAACAACTCTTAACCAGTGTGTAGTGTTTAATCACACGGAACATACTAGTCTTTCAAAATTTCAAAAGGTAAATGGTGAGATAAGAATCATTTTAATCATTAAATCCATCATTCTTAAATGGTATGCCCTTACATTTTTATCCTCTAGTTCTAACTAGCAACAGTTACCTAACCAGTTGAATGAGGTAATGAAATAATTCTTAGAAAAGCATCTTTTTCCTTTGTAATTATTATAAACAGGATTGTGGTTGTGTTTGCTGGGGAGGGATGGGAAAGGCAAAGTAGGAAACTTTATTTACATGTGATTCTCACATGTAAATAAACACAGATCTACTTTACAAATAATTGCATAGGCAATGGCTTTGCAGACAAAATGCGTCTTTGGATCAGTATTTTATAAAGACGGTATACAAAAATAATTTCTTTGAAAGTTTTAATATGTTCACACTAATATTTGGAACTTGAAGAAAAATTTCAATAGGATAAAAATGCTTTGGAGATGAAAATATGGAGGAGATAAGTAAATTGTGCTACCTTCTATCCACATTAGAACATTTTCTTTCATTCTAAGATACTGTTCTAGAAATGTCTTTTTTTTTTTTTTTTTTTTTTTTTTTTTAGAATTTTTTTTTTTTTTTTTTTTTTTTTTTTTGCATGAGAAGATTTATGCTAAGAACTTGCCTTTCACTTTTAGAGCAGGGAACCTCATTTAGTAATTATGAAAATGCATCCTGTGTAAATATCTGTATCCTTCATTAAATGGCATCTAGCAAGACTTCAAATTTCAGCATTAAAATGTTAACATTGATAAGTAGTAGTTTCTTTTGGCAAAGCTTTTACAGTGATGTTTTTCTAGAAATTTAAGTTTTAAGAATCTTAGAAATTAAAATATTTGGTTCACCTTGAACAAAGCATAATTAGTCCATAATATAAAGTTCATGTTGACAAAAACATGTCAGGTATAACAACTGAAATTGTTATTCTAAAGGCCATATTTTTATTCAGCGTGCGTGTGCAAAACCAAAAGAGCTGGTGTAGCCAGATCCTAGGGGATTACTGAATGCTGTAAAACTAGGCACTAGATACCTTGTTATTTTGTAGGACATTTTCAGAAATGCATTCGTTCATCAGTTTCTACACAAAGTCCATATTTTTGGATTTATCTTTTTAAGGATGTGAGATGTTACAGAACTCTTTCTTCTCCCTCACGACATGAGAAATAGGACATGATTTTCCTACCCCTTTAGGCTGAACAATTTTGTAAACCAACTTTCACTTCAGTACAGAGACGTTAGCATGTTCTCCTGCAGTTAAAGACCTCAGGATGGACCAGTCTCACTTAGGCTAGAGATTGAGATCATTCTTAACACTTTTTCCCATGAAAATAAGTAGCTTAGATATGCTTATCAACTTCAACGACTGTAACTAAGAAGCAGACACACTGGACATTGCTACCATACAGACAGACAGACATACACCACATGTGGGACGGGGAGGTTATATGTGTGAGGACGTATACATGCCTGTTTATATGTGCTTATAACAAAAACATATGCACAAACTGAACTGTCACTGCAGAAAGTGATCCATATCACATGCATTCTAGCAGTTTTTATTACATGTCACCCTTCGAGTTTATGAATGCATTTCCCAACCATTATTGTTGATTTCGTGATCCACTGATGGGTTACAAGTAACAACTGGAAGAACACTGGCTGAGGTAATGGCAGAAGAAATCACATATTGGCAAAATGATCTCGCCCTTCTGCAGCCACCATAGGCCTGTGCCCTCCTGATTACAGCAAGGGAGTGTGTCACTTAAATCATGTGTGTGTCAACCTTGCAACACAGCCCAAACCTTCATTTACGAAGAGTGGTCTGAGTTGCATTGGGCCGGGATTGAGTGCATTACTATTATATAACTTAACCTAACAGCATCTTATTTGATGGAAGGGACTAAAGCTTTGGATAGGAGGTAAATGAAAAAAAAAAATGATACTGGTTTTGGAGAATTGATAAGCACTGTCTAAATTTTTTGTGGAACAATGCACATTAATGATTAACCAAGAAAACAGTAATGACCAAAATATGTGGTAAGTAAAGACTTGCTCTTGGGAATACATAAAATTATTAGGGAGGTATAATGTTCCCCAAGGCCCACAGCTAACTGGAAAAACAAGGTTTAGAAGAGCATGTAAGGGAGGCTATCTTTGGGATAACAGAATGGGAAAGATATATACATATATACATATTTTCTTTTATTTATAAAAAGAAACACTGAAAACATAAACCAGAAAATGCAAAAAGGATCAGCCTGCTGAGGACATGGATCAGAATGAACTCCTCTGAATGTATATTTTCTCATAATTTTAACTAAAATCACATAAATTTTCAAAAAATAAAATTATAAAGAAAAAAGCATATGATATATGCAGGAGGCAAATATCTTACTATTATATATAGGCATACCTAATATATACTTAAGCAAATATAAAGATTGTTAGGAACAAAAATTTTAACGGAAGTTATTAGTATGACGTCAAGAAGTAAGTTTAAAACCCAGTAATGTTAAATTACATTTGGAAATCGCACTATGACTGGGTTTTTTTTTTTCCTCCTAAACTATGTACAGGTATCTCTTACTTAAGATCAATAGCCTATTTTCAAAAATATACATTCCAAACAAATTTGTATTGTCTTAAATGGGAAGAATTAAACCCCAAACATAACTCATTTCCTACAAGGAGCTTAAACACAATACCTGTAGAAAAGTAACATGCTACCGTGATAGGATCTAAAAAGCTCAAACACTGTTTCTTTGATCATCCAACAATTTCTATGCTTGTTAACACATGGCTACTTTATGTGTGACTACTTGGATTATTTGCATGCTCAGTGAGAAATTATTAGCTTATGATATGGGACAGCAAATAACACACAGCATTCAAAAACTTGTTATAAAATCAAGAAAACTTTCCATAAGAGATGGTCTTCATCAGACTGAAGACATGGTCCTTGAAGAATGTTACAAGGGAGGAGGGATAAGGGGAAGACAGTCATTGCGACTCATGGTTGTGTGGAGAAGTGTGCGTTTTAGGCAAATTCTCCCACTGAGCAGGATAAGTAGAGACTCTCTGGGTCTGAGAGCTGCTATAGAGACTGCCAAGTGGGAGAAAGTCCATAAATCCTCAGGGCAGTTGTCAAGGGAAAAGTGGTTACCGACCGTAGATGTGCTTACACGGTTCAAAAAGTCCTTCCCGGGGTACTATGCGAGGCATCAGGCGGGCTTCTAAAGGCATGGCATGGCGTCATCACACAGTAAGACTCTGGAACTTTTCTCAGCAACATCCAAAGCACATGACCTGTTTGTTTACACTCGGTTCACCTGTTAAGAGGTCTACACGTGACTGTTCTGTTCTACCAACCTGAGGCGTAACTCAGCACTCTTCCCTCACATACTGTTCATGATACTGAGTGTGAAAGATACAATTATTTCCCCTGCAGCAACGTCAGTTGAAAAATAAGGTAGTAAGAGGTGTATAGATACTCTGTAAGGATATTAAGAGCCCAGAATTCTAGTGGGCAAACATCAACTAGGAAGACCTTCTGTGGGATATACGTGCGTTTTGTAGCTCTGCGCCCTGAAAAGGTTAAGTAGTCATGTAAGCTGTTGGCACTGAGCAAACCTAATCCCAAGTGGCATTTCCCAACAGAGAGCAAGGGCTTCTTGAAGGAACGGCTGATTCTAGGTGTAGAGGAGACAGTGGGCAAGATGAGGCCTGCGACATCTGCTCACCCCAGAGAACAGAGAAGGCTGTCCTCCACAAGGCTCATTTCATACAGGCGCCAGCAGTCGGATGGCTGGAGCAGAGGAATACTTGGTGTATTGGATGGAAGCCCATATGTTCATAACTTTTACTAAAACAGATAAAGAGAATGTAAGAGGAGAGAGGAAGGGAGAGAAAACTAGAGCAGCAGTAACATCAAGCATGGGCTTTGATGCCCTTCTGGCACAGTGTCGAGTGGAAATTTTGGATCAGTAGACCCTTCATAGTCATAGATATCTCTGGTTCAGAAATAAGTCAGGAAAGGTAAAGTACAAAGAGGTTTCCTGTAGACTTGTTTAGAAGAGCCACAGACTGGAAGCAGCTTCAACAGTGACCAACGGGACATCACTCCTCATTCATTTCATGGAGGGCTATGTACCACTAACAAGCAGGACATCCGGCAAAGAACTACGAAGATATCCACAATATATTGTTTAGTGGACGAAGGAAGCTTCAGAGTAATAGAAGAGGCTTATCCTGGTTTTTTGCACCAACTAAACCACCATGTGATTATACAAATAAATGTACCTGCCTTAACAAGATCAAAGTGTGTAGTGATCTAGACCATACCACGAAGTGGTCACCTCTGGGATTAGAACTTGGCCACATATGTGGGGGAGGGAGACACTCGGGAGAGGGAACTTTCACATTTCATTTCAGATATCCTCGCATCCCTTTAAAGCTTTTTCACAGGTGTGTACCGGCTTTGTAATACACAGGGAAGAAAAGAGAGGAGGCCTTCCGTGCACCAGTTAGACTGCTAACTCCTCTGTCTCTCCCCAAGGTGCCAAGCTGCAAACAAGACTTGCCCCACAAACTACTTCTGGAATAATCACCTCTGCAGATGCCTGGCTCAGCAAGATTTTATTTTTTCCTCAAATTCTGGAGATGGTAAGCAGAATCATATTTATTTATTTATTTTAAGCAGAATGATACTTTGAAGACAAAATGCCAAGTGCCTCTATTTTGGTTAACATTTTAGTATTAAAACCACATGTACAATATTCTGATGATTACGCTCTGGAATAAGAGACTACCAGAGAGGATGCTGTCTACTTGACATTGCTATTGTTTTGAACTTCCTTGTAAAGGGACAGACTCATGTTTGTGCACACCCTTTAATGAAAAACATAGAGACGCTTTTCAGTGCTTTTAATTGTTTCACACCAGTAAGGTACACTGAAGATGTCTGACTGTCTTTGTCTAGACTCTGCAGATGGATTCCATGACATCTGTGGACCCAACAAGGAGCTTGACGAAGAAACATGTCAGTGTGTCTGCAAAGGGGGGCTCCAACCTTCCAGCTGTGGACCCCACAAAGAACTAGACAGAAACTCGTGCCAGTGTGTCTGTAAAAACAAACTTTTACCCAGCTCCTGTGGGGCCAACAGGGAATTTGACGAAACCACATGCCAGTGCGTATGCAGAAGAACCTGCCCAAGACATCAACCCCTAAACCCCGGAAAATGTGCCTGTGAATGTACAGAAAATTCACAGAAATGCCTCTTGAAAGGAAAGAAATTTCAACATCAAACATGCAGGTAAGAAATCTTCGTAAAGTATGTTCCTTTCTCTTACTGAGGACAGTTTCCTCAACCAAAATGGTGGAGGCTTTTTAGAATGAGACCCGTCAGTTCTGGAGGATGACTTCTCTTATTTTCTCACCGAAATTTCCTTGAGACTGTATTTGCTCCTGAAAGGAGCCCTGGGAACCAAAACCAGATCCAAGCCCAGAATGCACTCCTACTGCTCATCCCAGAGGCTGAGTTTGAGGCGGTGGTGCTCACATGGGCTGGGAGACAGATGCACAAGACAGTCGCTTGAGGAAGATTTCCAGAACATCCAAACATGGCATCCCTGCCTCCACCAAAACTTATGATGCCATCGTAATATAAGACAGCTGTTCTGGGGCTCCTGGGTGGCTCAGTGGGTTAAGCCGCTGCCTTCGGCTCAGGTCATGGTCTCAGGGTCCTGGGATCGAGTCCCGCATCGGGCTCTCTGCTCCGCAGGGAGCCTGCTTCCCTCTCTCTCTCTCTACCTGACTCTCCATCTACTTGTGATCTCTGTCAAATAAATAAATAAAATCTTAAAAAAAAAAAAAAGACAGCTGTTCCAAGTGCAGAAAATTGTATGAAAATTTACAGAGGATAGGAGAGTGCCACTAAATGTAGAATTGTATTTAGAAAAACATTTAAGTATTTAGTGGAATTAGAGAAATAAATTGTAATTTTAAAGATTACTCAAGACACATTCCTGAAATGTCGATTCTGCCCCCTTCTTCACCAACAAAATGAGACTGCTGGCCTCAAACACTTCCAGTTTTACTCCCTGAATGACTTCCTCTTTCATCGGACTGCGAGGTGGGCTGTTTGGGCGGGCTCTGTAATTTGGGCATTTCCTTCAGCACAGCTCCACCAGCCAGGCCTTCTCTCTCCCATACGTTTGACATCTTTAACTACTTCTCTTTCCCCTTACTTGATGAGAGTTCCTATACTTCTGTTTTATTAGCATCTTACCGTGGTGCTGAACACACTGTGGCAGTGAAGCTTTGTCCTCTTCAGAGTCGCTCCAGGGCCCGGGCACTCGGCCTTTGCATTCCCCCCTTCTCTCGTTTGTCCAACCAGCTGTGACCGAGTTTAGGCCCTAGAATGCCAGGCTAACGTGCTAGTCAAGGGTTAGTAGACTCCACAGCCAAATCCGGTGGGCAAGTTGGTCTTCGTGTAACCTGTCTTTTCTGTTCCTTTTCTTGAAGCCCCCCTCTTTGTTTTGGCAGACATAGGTTTTCCTTCTCTGGCTGTCCTCCCAGTTTTCAGACGGTCTGTGCCTCATCACCTCCACCGGGCTCTCTTCTTCCAAGCTCAGTCTTTAGAGATGCCCATGCAGCAGCGGACCGCTCACCGGACTTGAGACTTTAATTTATTTACAGTTTTGTACCTTCATTAATGTTCATAATGTTCATCATGTTCATCTTTTTAACCCTCGTGACTTTTGTGCTATTTCAATTTCTATCTCTAATGACCCATCCATACTAACATGTTAGCCATTGCATAAGGGAACTTCCCGGAATCTGGGTTCACTCAGAAGGGTTCAGTATACAAACTGATTTAATAATCTTTGGTAAGATTTAGTATTGATATAGTACTCTGCATTTTCGAAATATCCTTCTGGTAGTTCGAGTAGGGATATGCAAGAAAAATTGGAATACAGTTGTTGCTCAAAATACTCCAAAAAGGAGGGGCAGGGGCACCTGAGTGGCTCCGTCGGTTAAGTCTCTGCCTTTGGCTCAGGTCGTGATCCCAGGGTCCTGGGATCGAGCCCTGCATCAGGCTCTCTGCTCAGCAGAAAGCCTGCTTCTCTCTCTACCATTCCCCTTGTGTTCCTTCTTTTACTGTTTCCTCTCTCTCTGTCAAATAAATAAGTAAAATCCATATATATACACACACACACACACACACACACACATATGCGTGTGTGTGTGTGTGTATATGTGTGTGTATTTATATATTTTTTTTCTCTAAAAAAGGAAACAAAAGGATCTCTATAAGGTACTCTGAAGCAATAATGAAAGAAAAAGCCGTCATCCATGAGATACCTGATTTTTTGCTTACATAAGACTAACCAGCCATCATATTTTTCTATAGAATTCTTATATTAAGAGAAAAGATTTTGATCTTTGTATTTCTCCTAATAGTATACATT
The DNA here is from genome assembly GCF_022355385.1 of Mustela nigripes. Lineage (NCBI taxonomy): Eukaryota > Metazoa > Chordata > Mammalia > Carnivora > Mustelidae > Mustela > Mustela nigripes. The sequence continues at coordinate 7,615,264 of NC_081574.1, read as the reverse complement.
GCTTCATGAAGACTTTCTATTTACTGAAACTCTTCCTGTGTTCATTTTTCTAAGGATATACTTGCAGGTTTACATATATATTGAAACAAGAAAGGTAATTTAATATTTTAAAAATATGTACACTCATTTTCTCTTAATATTCCAGAAGTGGGGCAGGGAGCAGATTATGTATTTTTTTGTCCACTGCCTTAAATCCTTAAATCAGCAACTTTCACTGATGATTAAGAATTGCGTCTTTTTAGTAAAGGAATACCAGAAGTCTTCTAATAATGCATCTGTACTTAGAAGTAAAAAAAAAAAAAAAAAAAAAACTCAGTAACATTTTAACTAGATACACCTTCTTTTCTACTAGAGCACAAGAAATGAAACTTCAGACTCACATCGGCAGTTTCTTTGCCGTGCACTTTTGATCTCCCTGCGGGGTCACCCTGCCCGGCTCCCTGGACACCCAGCCCTTCTCGCACCAGACACGCTCACGCTCCCACAGCTGCTTCAAAGAGAGCTCCTGCTTGCGGAAGCGACGGGGCTGTTTGATCATGTCCTTTCACCACTGCTGGAAGCTGGAAGTCTAGGGTACAAAGAGAGGGGTTCCCAGAGCAGGCACTCTCTCTCTCCCACCACCCCCCAGACCGCCTTCTTCTCACCTGCAGCCCAGGTGGAGAGGAAGAGGGGACCACCCGGGCTCAGCCACCTGCCTGCCCAGCAGAGGGACGGGGTGGGGGCGGCGCCCCCCGCGGACGACCACATCCTGCCAGCATGGCTGGACTTCCATGCAGGTCTGGGTTCCATGCAAGTCCCAGACGCTTGCGGACTCTGCCATGCTGCTACGCTCACACCACATCGGCAGACCTTGATGCTATGCTCACACCACATCGGTAGACCTTGCACACTCACTTTCACATTTTCTGTTTTATGTTCCTTTCATCCTCGAAGCAGAGAGCACTTCAAAAGAACTAAAGCTCACGTCATCTCAAGTCTCCCATCTGTTCTATCAGCAAGATTGCTTTTAGGCTTTTCCATTCCTCCTAAATTTTGTAATTCTCAGCACTAACTTCAATAAGACATAAACCTAAGAATAATTTTATGATAAAATGAGTAACTTTGTTCTTGTTTTAAATTTAGGGAGACAACTGCATTTGTAGCGTAATGAACTCATTGCTTTGGCCTTTAACAAAAACGTGTTCCTCATTTTCCTAGTTGTTACAGAAGACCGTGTGCTAATCGACCGAAGCATTGTGACCAAGGACTTCTATTTAGTGAAGAAGTATGTCGCTGTGTCCCTTCATACTGGAAAAGACCACATATGAACTAAGACTGTACTATTTTCCAGTTTGTCAGTTTTCTCTCTTGGAAAACTGTGTTGCCACATTAGAACTGTCTGTGAACAGAGAGACCTTTGTGGGGCCATGGAGACAAAGACAGAAGTCAGCGTTTGCTGACCCGTGTGGATAACTTTACAGAAACGGACTGGAGCTCGTCTGCAAAAGACCTCTTTTAATGACTGGTTTTTCTGCCAATGACCAGAGCTGAGGTTTTTCTCTTGTGATTTAAAAAAAAAAAAAATGACTATATAATTTATTTCCACTAAAAATATTGTTTCTGCATTCATTTTTATAGCAATAACAATTGGTAAAGCTCACTGTGATCAATATTTTTATATCATGCAAAATGTTTAAAATAAAATGAAAATTGTATTATAAACTGGTAAGATCAGTCCCTTCCTATCTTCCACAATCAGCAAAACTTGATGATATGAAAACATTCATCTCCTCCTGCCCTTCCTCCTTTCCTCCAGCCAGATGTCAGGTTTTGACTATTAGGAGAAAGTGTGATCCTAGGAGAGAAAGTTCCAGAGGGACAACAGTTGCTATTACATTTTATTGAAATTCATCTCTGAATAAATATAAGGATTATAAATGTTTTAGCACATGACACATTGGAATTGATAACCAAGGGAGTCAATATGGAACATAACTTATAAGTTCCTCTGCTTAGCATGACCACGTGATGGAAATTATTCAGTGCCCTGGGATCATTCAGACTCATCACTTGATTTAATATCCCTCAGTATAAATTAAGATGGTTTAAGGTATTTTACTCAAAAAGAATCCTTCCCAGTATTTAAATCCCTCTGGCCACCTGAAATACTTCTTTGAGCTGAATACTTTTCGTGAGCTCCTAGCCAGCACATGTAAAATAAACTGGAAATCATGTTTAATTGCTCTTACAGGTTAAAAAGGAAACATTTCAGTAACTCAACTGAAGTGCTTGTCTCATGTTTAAAAGGGCATCACGCTGAAATACTTTCCTCTGGGAACAAATATTTTGCCTGCATAAATATAACCATATGAGTGGTTTGCTTATTGATAGAAGATTACTTGCTGGTACAATCCAGCTGCTAGCAAAAAAGAATGCATAAGTACCAGCAAGACATACAAAGACACAGCTACAGCAACACATACACACAGTAAGTCCTGAAAGGAGAAGAAAATTCTAGAGAGCTATATAAAGATGAGCTTCTTAAAGCTTGCAAATATAGCAAAAGCATTTTTACATGGTATCAGTGACTACTTAGAATATTAGTATCCATATTTTGCCGTAAGATAGTTTTCTTTACAAATATTTTAAAAGACCAATGGCTTAAATATGCCCTGAGTGTTTTCAGTATTGACTTTCTTTTTTTACATTTTAAAAAATCAATTTTAGGGGCGCCTGGGTGGCTCAGTGGGTTAAGCCTCTGCCTTCAGCTCAGGTCGTGGTCTCAGGGTCCTGGGATCGATTGAGCCCGGCATTGGGCTTTCCGCTCAGTGGGGAGCCTGCTTCCCTCTCCCCCTCTGCCTGCCTCTCTGCCTACTTGTGATCTCTCCAGTAAATAAATAATTTTATTGAGGTATAATTTACATGGAGTAATTACGCATACATTTTGCATATAGAGTTTGGTATGTTTTGACAGATATATACCCTCTGTGTAACCACCACTGAATCAAGGTACAGACATTGTTATCACCCTAGGAAATTTCCTTGTACTTCTTTGCAGTCAGTCCCTTGCTCCTTGAGGCAAGCTCTGATTCAGTTTCTATCACCCAAGATTAGTTTTGCCAGTGGGAGAACCTCACAGAAATGGAATCATATATGTCCTCTCAAGTACTTGTATTCTTTGACACAGAAGCCACTTTGACTCAGTGTTTTCGATATTCATTCCTACGGTTGCATGTACCAGTATGTTTTTCTTTTTAAGTGTTGTGCTTCTTTTTTCCCCATTTCTTATTTTATTTATTTTTTAAATTAACGTATAATGTATTATTTGTTTCTGGGGTACAGGTCTGTGAGTCATCAGTCTTACACAATTCACAGCGCTCAGCATAGCACAGACCCTCTCCAGAGTCCATCACCAACCACCCAGCCCTCCCACTACCCTCCATTCCAGCATCCCTCAGTTTGTTTCCTGAGATTAAGAGTCTTTTATAGTTTGTCTCCCTCTCTGGTTTCATCCATTTCATTTTTCCTCTTTCCCCCCATGATCTTCTGCCCTGTTTCTCAAATTCCACATATCAGCAAGATCATATGATAACTGTCTTTCTCCCATTGTCTTATTTCACTTAGTATAATACCCTCTAGTTCCATCCATGTCATCACAAATGGCACAATTTCCATTTTTGATGGCTACATAACATTCTATTGTATATAGACCCCACATCTTCTTTATCCATTCATCTGTCAATGGACATCTGGGCTCTTTCCATAGTGGGACTATTGTGAGCATTGCTGCTATAAACATTGGGGTGCACATGCCCCTTCAGATCACTACATTTGTATCTTTGGGATAAATACCCAGTAGTGCAATTGCTGGGTCATAGAGTAGCTCTATTTTCAACTTTTTGAGGAAGCGCCATACTGTTGTAGCTGCACCAGCTTGCATTCCCACCAACGGTGTAGGAGGGTTCCCCTTTTCCCGCATCCTCGCCAGCATCTGTCGTTTCCTGACTTGTTCATTTTAGCCATTCTGACTGGTGTGAGGTGGTATCTCACTGTGATTTTGATTTGTATTTCCCTGATCCCGAGTGATGTTGAGCACTTTCATGTGTCTGTTGGCCATCTGGATGTCTTCTTTGCAGAAATGTCTGTTCAAGTCCTCTGCCCATTTCTTGATTGGATTATTTGTTCTTTGGGTATTGAGTTTAATAATTCTTTATAGATTTTGGATACTAGGCCTTTATCTGATATTGACTTTTAAAATAATGTTACATGTAATGTTACATGTAAATAATGTTACATGTAATATTACTGGACTTCTCTAATGTTTAGAGAAGTCCAGTAATATGCTCTGTATAACTTCAACATTGAGTTTTAAAAGTCAGATTTTTCAAATATTGGGGGGCAAATGATTTTCTGAAATTCTCTCATTAAACATTTACAGACCATCTTCCTATTTTTTAGTAAGAATGGCTGAAGCCTCCAGGCAGAAAATTTATGTACTGTAAATCCTATGTTCAAGCCATAGTCTAGGTCATTTTCAAACACAAGCACAGTAGAAAATAATAATAATAATAATAGTAAGAACACAAAAGAAAAAAGATAACTAAATTTGACCAAAGTTACGGCTTTATCAATATGTGTCTATAAGAACTAACTCAGGGATGATTACCAAAAGAAAAGTGGAATCAAAATAATATCTTTCTACCTGGTGGGGAGGCATAGTCCCTAGGGCATAAACTGGTCACCATCTATGAAATTCAGTTGAGATTCAATTCAATCATTTTTCATCACATTTGAGCCACGAATGTAAGCAAACAAACATCATATAATCTGTTATAGCAATCTGGTTAATCACTTTCAGTTTTGGTACTGGGGAATATATTGATTTTTTTATCAAATTTAGGGGAAAAAATGTATTCTAAGTTTCAAATCAGGCCCCTGAGGCCATGTAAGGAATATAAAACCTGGCACAATGACTACTATCAGCTTTTTAAAAAATCTAAAGTATGTGTTGACAATTAGTTTCTTAGAATATATGGGTAAGCCAAAAAAAAAAAAAAAAAATCACTCAACCAAAAATTAGATCACGAAGCATGCCAGAAAAATAGCACTTAATTTGTCCCTGGAGATATAATTTTGGCCAAAATCAAAAGTAACATGAACAAAAACAATACCTTGCCAGACATACTTATAAACAATTTTATGTGAACCATAAAAAAATCTCACTTCACTAAATTATAATATTTGAGATTCTGTGGTGCTAGTTTAGACTAGAGATAAGACTAAGTATTTAGAATGTTAGCAAGCATGATTCAGCAAAAAGCTGAAAAAAAAAAAGAAAAAGAAAAATGCTGTGAGAATGTAAACTCTCCATTAGTCTTGACATACCAACCCAGCCAAATCTCAAGGATAAAGATGAGAAAACACGGGATGTCTCCAGAGACAGTTAATACATATATGGAAATCTTAAAAGTCTGTACACAGAATGTTAGGTCTAGAATACCAAAGACTGTCCATTCAGTTTAAAAGACTAATGGGAAGGGGCGCCTGCCTGGTTCAGTCAGTAGAGCATGTGACTCTTGATCTTGGGGCTGTAAGTATGACCCCCATATTGGCTACAAAGATTACTTACAAATAAATTTTTTTTTTTTTTAAAAGGCAATTGTATAACATTTAGCTTCCAGATTTTGTTTCGTTTTGTTTTGGAAGGGAGTTTTAATTTGCTAAGGGCTTGAGAGAAATAGATTCCATTGTTAGATTTTCTAAAAATAGCTTTTGTCCTCATATAACTCATCCCAGAAGTCTGAGTGGTGACCTTGAGAGGCATTCACTGGCCTGCCCAGAAGGCACTTCTCTAAGGCAAGGACAAAGGGTCACAGGCTTCTGCTTACCCCTTTCCCAGGTCCCTGCTCCGCTCACAGTGGGGGAGAAGAAGCAGACAGAGCAGGTCGGGGAGCTCATGCACAGCCTTCTTTAGCACCTTGCCAAAGCCCAGGAAACTCCTTGCTCCGGTGACTTCCGTGTTCACTGAGTAGGTGCTGGCAGAGAGCTGAGTAAGGACCTCTTGCCCTCACTTCACCTTCCTGACTGCACTCTCCCCCCAGATCTGGGCTTTCTCTGGCAGACTTTTCAAAGGCTGCTTTTTTGGGGACTTTACCTTTTGCACTGCAAATGAAAAGGACATTTTTAAAAAGTCATTTCACTCTGCTACAGTGAAAGAACAGGAACAGGTCTCATTTTTATAGAGACGAATTCTAGAAAGTTCTGAATAAATCTAGTAGTGTCCCCTAAAAGGCAGAGCATGTAACCAGAGAACAATCTAAGGAAGTCAGTGACATGTTTCATAAAGTAATTCTGACGTTTTCTGTTCACATTTGAAGTTTTAGTATATATTAAGGATATTTTTTAAGTGGGGAATGACTACCTGGTAGCTTGTGGAAGTGCAAATGGGTGTGATGGTTTGAAAAACAAAAATTAAACCTAAGTTTCACGGCTTTCTTTTTTCCACTTTCTTCCACAGTTCACAACTCACTGCCCTAAAAATCATGCTGTAGCAAAAGGAGCACTGGATTAGGAATTAGGTGCCAGGTTTTAGTCTTGCCTTTTCTGCTGTGCCCCTAAGCCAATCACCAACACCTTCTGGGTCTCAATTTCTTGCCCTATGAAAGAAGGGCCTGAATAAAATTGTGTATGCAGTCCCACCTCTGAAGTTGCAAAGTTTATAGTAAACTACATAAGAGGGGGCAAAACACACACATAGAACATTTCTAAGAACTTCAGGGAAGCCCCATTCTTGAGATTAGTGACCCCATTAAAAGGAACACTTTTTTTTAGTGTTTTTAAAAATATTTCTTAAATGTTTAGTAAGCTCTATTCTTGAAATCAGTGACCCCCCTCCCCTTAAGAGGAAATTTTTTTTAATGTTTCATGTATAAGATTATACATGAAAAATCCTGTCTCCCTCATGCCATAATTCTAATTCTTATTCTACTTAAATTCTAAGTAACTTAGATAGCTCAAAGCAGCATTCTTCCTGATTTCTTCATCTCAAAGGTAGTCACACATGGAGACTTTGGAAGGTTTCTACTGCTAAAAGGAGTAATTACCTTGAAAAAACAAAACTGAGCAACTCACCACCAGAAAGCAAAACTTAAGACTCCCTGTGCATTGGTCCCGAACCTCAATCAGATGCACAAATACCCTATGTGACCTAGGCAGAGCCACTGACAGAGAGATTGGCTTCAGTGTCAATGCCATCTGCAGTTCCAACCACAGGATCTGATTAGGTACTGGGCCTACACCACCGGGACCTGGCGTCCACATTATCTACAAGTGCACAGCTCAGAATTCTCAGATGCTGCTCATGGACTCACCCACTGGGGCTGAGTATACATCGGGCTCCATGAGACGTGACTGACCCATGTGCAAACTCCAGATTTATAAATACTTTTAAAAGAAAAAAATGTTTCTTGTATATTCAACACTACTTTATATGACTTTATAATAATATTTGTAATGTGCTGTTGAAGTCACAGATATTTTTTCTCATTTTAAAGCAGCTACACATATTCTACATCTTTTTAAAAATTAATCTTCCTGGGGCACCTGGGTGGCTCTATTGTCTAAACACCTGCCTTCAGCTCAGGTCATGACCCCAGGGTCCTGGGATTAAGCCCCACACTGGGCTCCCTGCTCAGTGGGAAGCTTGTTTCTCCCTCTCCCTATGCCCCTCCCCCCATGCTTTTGCTTTTGCTTTCTTTCTCCAAAATAAATAAAATCTTAAATAAAAAAAAGTAATCTTATGTTCAAATGTATATATTTAAATTCAGTGGAAATTTGAGATTATCATCACACCTCCACAAATAAACCTTTGTCGCTGACATGTTTAGGTTAAAAACAAACTTCTCAGGGTGCCTGGGCAGCTCAGTGGGTTAAGCCCCTGCCTTTGGCTCAGCTTCCCCCCCTCTCTCTCTCTGTCTGCCTCTCTGCCGACTTATGATCTCTGTCTGTCAAATAAATAAATAAAATCTTTTTAAAATTAAAAAAAAAAAAAAACACTTCTCTTCAGTATTAGTGTCATATGAAGATTTCTTGCCATCAAGATTGCGAAGTCTACCCTGCTGTGTGTGTGGCAAACGTGTCTTCTAATATGTCCCATGCTTTATATTTCCTATCTCCTTTCTAGGATAGACTTTTTCTCAAGGCACTATTTTGTCCCCTTTCTCTCCTATGTGCCGGCAACAGTGACCCGGAAGTCCTGTTCTTTTCCTTATTCCGGCCCGGATGTCTGCGCGGCCCACGTTTCCGGCAGCCGCTACTCGGGGAAGCTGTCGGGGCAGGGGAAAGCGCGCAGGTGAGCGTGTCCCAGCAGACACCCCCAGCTTCCTCTGATGCTAGTGCAAGGGTTGCACAGACAGATGACACAAGTAAGAGCCACTGTCTTAAAACAGCTATTTCTGAAGCCGACGCTCCCTGCAGATACACGGCACGTGGAAGACGCAGACCAGCATCTGGAACTGCTCACGGGGGGCAGGCCAAGGAGGGAGGAGGGAAGTCAAGGAAAGGCGAGAACAGAAGGGACAAGCTGAATGGGACAAATCCGAGAAGGACATCAACCCTGAGTGCTCCGGACTCCAGGAAGCGACCTGAGGGCGGCTGGAAGAGTGGCGGGGGGGGGGGGGGGGGGGGGGGGGGGGGGGGCGGGGGGGGGGGGGGGGGGGGGGGGGGGGGGGGGGGGGGGGGGGGGGGCGGGGGGGATGGGCATCAGGGAGGGCACGCGTGGGGATGGGCTCCGGGTGCGACTGATGGGCTGGTGCGCACTACGTCGGAAACGAATGAGGTTGGCGAATATCTATAAACTAATCAAACACTAACACGTTGGCTCACTGAACATAACCCAAAAATAGAAGAAAGCCGAGAAACCATCAGAAAGGGAAAGAACTGACAAAAAGCAGCCACACTAGAATTGTAGGGAAAAGAGAAGAAACGAAGGGTCTCCTGGCCGACGGGGAGGGCGGGGTGGGCCCTGACGCGCGCGGGGAAGCTCCTGAGGTCGTGGCCGGGAATGGCCGACGCAAAGCCGCGTGGTCTGCTGAGGCGCCCTTGGACGGCGCCGGGAGCTGCCCAGCGCGCGTGACGGACGCCCACCGCGACGGTCCCTTGGGCGTTTCCCGTCCGAGTCCGCGGGACCACCCCGTCCGGCAAGAAAGAACGTCCGTCATGGCTCGTGCGTTGGGCACCCTGAGGCCACCTCAGTGGCTTAATGGGGGAGACACTCTGGAGAAGATCTCGGGAAAACAGAGATTTTCCTCTTCTCCGGCAGATGCTGTTGCCTGACTTCCAGGTCGCCCGAGACTCTCACCGTGATTTCTTTCTCAGTAACACGTTTCGTGACCGCGTGTCCCCGCGACGACTCACCGGCCAGGACACACGCGGGGTCTCACACAGACGGACGCCAGCGCGCGTTCGCCGTCGGGCTGAGGAGATCTGGAGGGAGCGAGGGCCTCGGGGGCAGACCAGTCGGGCGGCGAGTGAGGTACTTCCGGAACGGGAGCAAAGAGGCGGCTTCGTCTCGGACCTACGTGAACGCGCTCCCGTGCTCTGCCACAGCCGTCGTCTCCCACAGGAGCCTCGGGGGCTGAGGCGGCGCCAGCAGCTCCGCAGCGCGCGAGCCCCCTCCTGGGGGGGGAAACAAGCGCGTTCAGCAACCCACGCGGTCCCTGCGCTCTCATCGGGACAGGAGGAAAGGTCTTGACCCCCAGGCAAAATGTCCCGCCAAAGCAGTGCTCACAGTGGAATTCAGGGGAACGATTCTCATTCCGATTTTTTTTTTTCATTAGTCTTCTTTTTTGGTAATTACTTATTTGAGGGCCTCCCAGGGAACTCAGTCAGGTAAGTGTCTGGCTCTTGATTCCCACTCAGGGAGGATCTCAGGGTCCTGAGATGGAGCCCCGGGCTGGCTCCGCGCTGGGCGGGGAACCTGCCTGAGACTCTCTCTCACGGTCCCTTGCTAGAAACAACGACCTCTTCGATAGCTTCAGACCCGGCCGCAGCGCCATGCGATCATGACGTATCATCCGCCCGTCTCCTCCAGCCATGAGCCGCCAGTCTTGGACCAAATTCATATGCCTCGATTCTCTCTCCCCTTGCGAAGAGTACCTTCCCCAAGACTTGGAATCCGCAGACAGAAAACTCATCTAGACGCACCGAATTCTCTGTCAGGAGCCGAGTGTGAGCTCATCCCCTTAGAAACACACGTTGCCCTGTCCCCGTCAGCTCAGCTGCTGTAACACAACACAGAGTCGGTAGCCACACAACAGCAATTTATCTCCTCACTTCTTGGAGGCTGGAAGTGCCATCAAGGTACCACCAATGTTGTTTCTGGGAATTTCCAGTGAAACCTCTGCCGAGCTTGGAGAGGGCAGCCTTCTCTCTTCTCATTGTCCTCACACGGTCTTTCCTCTGTGTACATGTGGGGAAAACAAGACCTCTAGTGTCTCCTCACACGAGGACCCAGCCTTAGCAGACCAGGGTTCCACTCTTATGACCTCTTTTACCTTAGTCTTCACCCTAAAGACTTCATCTTCAAACACTGGGAGTCAGGACTTCAACATACAAATTCGGAGGGGACATAATTCTCTCCACTGAAATTCCTCTTTATGCACAAATTTTAATTGGCAAGAAAGAGTCAAATACAAATCAAACATTTTGAGACCAAAAAAGTAATTATTTTAAGGCAGAGTGCCTGAATAGTACTGGATGTTGGTAGGCAAGCAGAGCAAACAAGGTCTTCCGAGAGAATAACAAATTCAAGAACATCCAAGATATACTTGAACTTCCACCTGAGGGTTTTGAGTGATAGCTCCACTGAGTTGTAGGTAAAACTGACAAACTACTTGAAAGTAAAGCTGACAAAATTCTGTATTTATACTTGTATGTATAAATATGTAAAATACTTGCATATACTTTGCTCCCAGCACGGGTCTTAAATTTATTTGTGAAGAGAGCTGATACATCAAGATGCTTCCTACTGTAGTGAGTTTATACAGAGCTGCCTGCTGCTTTCATATATTGCTAATCTGGTTATTAAATTGGCAGAAGGAACTCAAGTGGTAACCGTGGCGATCTATAACTGGTTTTCCAAGTAGAAGATGTGAGCTCATGGCCCCGTTCGGCACTGGGACCAAGAATCAAGGCCACAGTTGTTGATTTCCAAGAGAAATTCTTTAATTCCTTGATTGCTGGCTGCAGAACTGCCAAATATGTTCCTGTTTAGAAGAGTGCTTGATCCACAATAAGCGCTCAATAAGTAATTCCCACAAGCTCTGGAAGTTCCAAATGCCAAATCCTTTTTAATCAGAATTAAAGTGTCCAGAAATTCAGCCTCATTTACAAATTGCCACAAAGTTCTAAGACAGCAAACTGAGTAAATGTCAGGACTCAACCAACTGTCAAATTTTAGAACCTTAATTCGTCACCACTTGTGATTATATAACAATGTCGTAACACATTTTGGAATTCAATCATACTTTTTGTCAAATGAGGTCATGAAACTTGTACTTCAAATACATCAATTCCAACTCCTTCCCTTTTAATATGTAAAGAGGTACACAAAGTCTAGAGGCTGTGAAAGAGCAAGATAAATATTCTGAGAATAAGGGAGTTTTAACTTAATCTTTAAAATTTATTTAAAAATACAGAAAGGAAACAAATGTGAGAGAATTTAAAAGCATCTAAATATTAATGGCACCAGGCTGGAAATAGATGTGTTATTCAAATTTTGACTTGATTAAGAATTTCTCTTATCATTTTGGTGTGAATTTCCTTCATTGTTAAGAAACTGCACTTTGCTCATAAACCTGAGAAATTCAGTTTAAGTAAGCATTTTTCAAACACTAACTATGAGAGAATTCTTACTGCAATTTCTAAAAGCAATAGGATCTGGAAAATGTCACTGAGCAAAACATAATGCTCCTGTGTTTTACACTGAACAAAGGAGGCCACAATGTGTCCTGAACATACAACTTGCTTATAAGATTAGATGTAACTATTAAACAGCTGTTGGGAAAAAAATACCATGACTCAGAAATAGCTGTGTGGGGAATTCTCATGTATTTCTAGAAGATTTGAATTTAATTTTTTTTACTCTTTCCTTCTTCAAAAGAAAATAAATTTATAGAGATCTATTGAAATACAGAGTACCTTTTATAAAAGATGAACAATAAAAGGTTCAGTCAGTGTAGTTCAAAGCATAGTTTGTTGAAAAAGGTTACAGGTTAAAGTATAAAATTCTGCGAGCCTAGGGAAAGGGGGAGGTCGTAATTTAAAAACTAAACTATAGGGGCATTCGGGTGGCTCAGTTGTTAAGCGTCTGCCTTCGGTTCAGGGCATGATCCCAAGGTCCTGGGATCGAGCCCTGCATCGGGCTCCCCGCTCAGCGGAAGCCTACTTCTCCCTCTCTCTCGACTCCTGCTTGTGTTCCCTCTCTCACTGTGTCTCTGTCAAATAAATAAAATCTTTAAAAATAAAATAAAAATAAAACTATAAAAATCATCAAAACAAAAAGGGTGTGCACATATAACATAAAAATCCTAATAAGCAAAAGTAAAATAGGACCATTCTCCGTATATTGCAAAGCCCAAGAAAGCCTAAGTATCATTAACAAAATTCAACTTTCATGTGATACTTTTATCACCTAACACTCATCTATAATAATTCCCCCTCCACATGTTGGCCTTGGAATAAAACACTCCATCTATACAAATTTTGATTAGACTATCAAAACCCTTGCAGGCTAGATTTCACAGTTTTAAGGTGGCTAGATATCTATCCAAAATTATAAGCCATCTTATTTTGGGAAAAATATCTACATAGCGGAAATAGGAGTGTTTTAAACTGTATTTCCCAAGCACTTTCACATATCTTGTTTTGTCAACATGAAATGCAAAAATAGATTGCCCAAAATGAGCTCTTCTGACAGAATTTCCTTAGGGCTAGCAGGAAGAGTTCAAAGTCTAACACTCCTCCAAAGCTGTGGGACCACATGCCCTCTCTAAACCTCAGCTCTGAACCCTGGTTGTCAGTGCTGCTCTATGCTACAATGTATACAAAGTCCCTAACAATAGATTCTGCATGTAAAGGACACTCAAGCATTTATTCAACACCTCACTGTGTGTGTGTCCCATTTTAGAATTCAACAGATTGGGGCACTTGGGTGGCTCAGTGGGTTAAAGCCTCTGCCTTCAGCTCAGGTCATGGTCCCAGGGTCCTGGGATCGAGCCCCACATCAGGCTCTCTGCTCAGCAGGGAGCCTGCTTCCTCCTCTCTCTCTGCCTGCCTCTCTGCCTACTTGTGCTCTCTCTCTCTCTCTCTCTCTCTGTCAAATAAATAAATAAATAAATAAATAAAATCTTAAAAAAAAAAAGAATTCAACATATCATAAAATAAAAACCTATTTCATTTTCCCCCATATTTGTTTACTCCTTTGCAGAAATACTGATTTGCTTAGTCTAATTCCACAAGATCTTTGAGAATTAGTCTCTATTTGCTTTATTTTTTTTAAGATTTATTTATTTTGAGAGAGAGAGACTAGTTAAGCTCATTCCTGTCGGTAAAATCTATGGGTCAAATTTGTTAATCTTCTAGGGATCTTGGTACATAGTTCCAACATCATTCTCTAGAAAGATGTGGCCTTTAGTTCTCCTGCTCCCATTCTGAGAGAGCTGTAAGTTTTCTTGCAACCAGACAAATGTTATCTTTAAAAGAATCTCAGCTAATTTGTAGGTGGAAAAGATACCTTAAGTTATTTTGATCTGAAGTTCTTTTGATCAATAGTGAAATAGAATACACCTTTGTGTATTATTTCTCCAAGACAATCTTATTCTTGGTCAATTATTATTCGGTTACTTGACTTATCAAATTGTATGAGCTCTTTAAACAGCAATACTAATTTAATTTTGATTATCTACTTGTTCATAAATTTTTATTTGTTTTTAGCCTACTATTATAGTTTATATAGTTTACGTATTGTTTTAATTTTATAGACTCAAACCTTTTTTCTATTTGCTATTTTTCATGTCCTTTATGCATAGCCTCCTTCCCTTTATTTCAGAATTATGCCAATTATTGAGAAAATGGTGTCATTAATCACAGAGGAACATCTACAAAGCACCATAAGACTGAAGCTGGGATATGAACCTGTCTCTCTTCTCCATGTGGGAAAAAGGTCTACAGGCAAACCTGTCATGCCTCTTTTCCTTCTCCACAACAATGACCTTGATTTCTTGGTAGGCACATTCTGTGTCTCCTTCACACAGTAACACCAATGAGAATTATACTGGACATGCTCTATTCTTAGAATATGAAATCTATAGAGTAGTAGAATATCTAGCCTAAGGAAGTAAAATTATCCAGAGAAAAAACAAACTTACAACTAAGTTTGCTAGAGAATATAGGACATAAAATACCAATCATTCCCTCTTTTAAAAATCTCATTATAAAACTAATGGTTCCTGAATAGCATTTACAAAATCCAATTTCCTAAACCAACAGAAATTATAGGGTGTGGTTTAATTAAACTTTTACCCAAAACATTTACCCAACTGCCCTACCAATACTTTTAAATAATTATTTCTTCATGTGAGTTCTGCTATGGCATTCTTTTCCTATGTATGCGTTATTATGCCTTATTTTCTTATGAACTGTTGATTGCTTCCAAGACCATCTGCTTCTTTTAATCCATCTGTTTTTGATTCTTTCATCAGTGCTGTGATATTTTAGCCTAAATTATTTTTAAGTTTTGGTAGGCACAGCAAGCATCCTTCATTTCTTTTCTGAACATTTTTTAGTTCTTGGGAGTCACGGGGATTCTCTCTGAAGACACCATCACCCCACAACCTCCTGACCGGCACTTTCTGGAAGTTGTAATCTCCAAATGATGTATGTAGATGGAAGGAGAAGAGAGCATTAGCCCCGCTAATGATGTTCCCACATCAAACCTGGCACCAAGGCAGGAGAGGAAAGCTGCCTCAGCCCTTGGTGATCTCTCAAGCCACCTGTCACACTGTGGGAGAATTACACTGGGACTTGCCATTTTACTGAGGTCCTCTTCACTGCTTTACTTCAGAAAGCAAAACACTGGCCCATCATCAGCTTTTTAAAAGCTCTATTTCAACCCTCTAGTGTGGACAAATTCCTCCCAGACTCTACACATCATGGATCGATGGGGAGGGGGGAGGCTCTAGCAGGGAGGAGGAGGGTCTTCATTAGAATTTTGTTACAAAGTTGAGAGAAGGAAGGGGCGCCCTGCTCACCAGGCAGGTGGCATTTTATCCCCAAGTCCCTTTGCCTCTTGAGTCTGTGATGTTCATGGGAACACAGTCAAAAAGGCCTCATCCTACAATCTGAAAAGGCTCTACACCACCCTGTGTGGGAGAGGCACCCAGGTCACAGTGTGGACTGGTAGCTTGTCTGTCACCAACCAGGTAACCCTTCAAGAGTCCTTGTGAACCTGCCTTCTAAGAAGGAAAATATAAGAATAACTTCTCCCCTTTTGATGGCATTTTGGGTTATTGGTCTTCAGATAAAAGTACAAAATCTCTGTTAAAATAAAAAACAGTTTGGGTAGAAGGAGAATTAAGTGCGGGGCGGGGAGGGTGGTAACAGCATCTCTGAATGCAAACGGGAACAAAATCTCAGTTGAGGTCCTTTGTCAAATCACACTTGTCCCTTGACATGGAGTTCAGCGTTAGGTATGGAATGTATGAGGTTTTTCATTTGCATTGTCCAAAATAGAGACATTAAAATAATAAGTGTCTTTCAACTCTGCTTGTAGTATAATTTGCATCTAAAGATTAAAATCTACTGGAGCAGAAGAGTCCTACCACAGATAACTAGAAGTCATACTGGGTTACTGGTTAGTTGAAGAAGTTAAAGTGAAGATTATTAAGAATATAATCATGCTTTAAATATAAATTTTTTTATGTGCGTGTACACTAATTCACTGGACTTTTGTTACAAGAACAAAGTGTTATCTTTGGAGTCGACTATGGGCTTTCCTGCATATACATTACCTGCAGTGCTTTGTTTTAGCTTTTACTTCATTAAAGGGAATTGAGAAATTAAAGTCACTTGCAAAGCAATCCCCCAAAATAATATTCTTCTGCCACATTTCATAGGAACTTGAAACATTGATCATTGGCTTATGCAGACCTAATTGGACAAATTCTTAAATTTGATTTAAGATTTTATTTCTTTGACACAGAGAGAGAGAGCACAAGCAGGAGGAGTGGCAGGCAGAGAGAGAGGGGGAAGCAGGCTCCCCACTGAACAGGGAGTCCAAAGCAGGGATCTCAGATGCCAGGACTATGGGATGATTACCTGAGCTGAAGGCAGATGCTTAACCAAGTCACCAAGATGCTCCTGGGCAACTTTTTAAAAGTTAACTCTCCTTGACTGAGCCGTTTCAAAACATTCAGTTTTCTTATATTTCATATTCATTTTCCCACATATTATGGTTACTTCCAGTAGGAGACACTGAATAAATACGCGTCCATCCATTTCATCTAGTAACTTACAATGCTGAGATAAGGAAGTTTGGATCACATAATTGCATAAGCTTGAAAAAAGCAGTTCTTTCGATCACCAAAATAGACACCTGTGTTTTTAAAAGGTTTCAAACTATGGACTATGACTTTTTAAAAAGTCACTCTTCCACATCCAAGAAGACTAAGTACATAAGAATAAAAACATCAAGCCACATGTTTACAAATCTCTAGTCTTTTTTTCTCTTTTCCTGACCCTACTCCTCCATCTCAACCCCAAAGTGGCAGCTCTAAGCTCATCCCTAGCAGACTTCAAAACAATGCGTCTGGTTAAAAGCTGAAAGATATCTGGTAGAAACTTATGCTATTGGGAATTTAAAAAATAATAATAAAGGAATAGGAACACAGCCTCCAGCCTCTCTGAACCAGAAATGGCCTTTCAGGTTACAATACCGTTTATCGTTTCCAAACAGAAGTCAAAGAAGTTGTGGGTAATGGAGCAAATCTAAAACATTATTCCTGGCAGCCTTCCACGTATTTTTCTTCACACGATGTTATGAACAATAGTCCTATTTGAAAGGAAGGACCATAACAGAAATGATCTCAAATTCTGTTTTTCTCTCTTACCTTGTTGTCTTCTTTTTGGATTTTAACCTTCCATGAAAACTTCCGAGACATCCGCCCCTCCACGCGCCCATCTGCTTCAAGTGGTCTGAAGGGGTGAAGCTTGCTTTTAGATACCATTTTTAATACATCTCTAACCATTATTTCAGTTTGTGTATATGTGTTTGTCCCTTAGACAGAAATAAAATATTCAAAGGTTAATTTATTCCACTTGGAAATATTAAATGCAGTCTGCCATTTTTTTGCTTTATCGCCAAAGGAATCTGATGAATTTTCTGCCTGAAAGTTTTGCCAGGTGTACTTTTCAGTACCACCGACAACACCTTCCCCATCTTGTGTCCTAGTCAAGGCTCCGGCCGGGCTGTCAGTCCCCCACTCTGCCTGATGGACTTGGCTTCTTCTTGCGTGGCCTGCGGACCTTGTCTGCCTGTCAGTAACAAAACAGCTTTCATCCCCCATGGCCTCGTGAGCTTCTGCACCACACAATTCCATTTATATTAAACCAGATATTTCCATGTAATTTCATATTCTCTGCAATGGTTTTTTCCATAGCCAAGTAAACTCAACAAGTGAACTTCTGAGATCATATCTTTAAAAAAAAAAAAAAAGATCTCGGCTGCAGCAGACTAATGGAATGGGTTTCTTTTAAATGTTTCCTGTTTTCGATGCATTTGCCCCATAGAACCATTGTGTGGAACACAAAGTCTGATTCAATTAGCAACTAAATTGTTACAACTGAATTTCTAGTCAAGCCATGGAAAGTCCGAGAGAGCTGAACCACGAAGAAACAAGGACGGATGCCGTTCATATTTGGGAGGTTTGACTGTCTTGAGTCCTGATGTATAGGGCCTTTGTCACTGGACTGGAGTGTCAGTTTAAAGTCCTGTTCAAGAGCCAGACACTTGGCAAATGAAGAACGTTGGTATATTTTTTTTATCATGTATGGCATTGAGTACATTGAAATACTGGTCAAAAACAGCCATCTTATTTCTATGTCGGAAATCTCATACTCCAAGCCATCTACCACGTCAAAGAGCATCACACCAGGGTATCAGAGCGCTGAGGATGAGAACATCTGCAAGATGAAAACAAGTTCAATGCAAGCATCTGGCACCAATTTGTGACACAGTCAATGCACAGTGTTAATGACTGATTTCAACCACTTGTTTAATTATGAAGAAGGCGTTTCTGTCCATTACAGGGAAGTGATTTTTAGTAAACTGGAATGGGGATGTTTTACACAAATATTTTCCCTTTATACCGTTTGGCCTTTTTAAAGAACTACATCGTCTGACATTGTCATCTCCACTCTTTGAGGAGTTTATAACTGCCTCTCTATTTTTAATATTTCTTGATCCACTTATGTTTGCTTCTTGAAAATAGCCTATAGGTTTTTTTCTTTTAATGTAAGAGTTTTGATTTCTCACATTTAATTTAATGTCTTATATAACTGATTTCATTTTTCTACCTTGCTCTATTATTAATTCTATAGTCACTTACTCGGTTATTTTTGTTCATACAACAGGCGAAATCCAGTTCAACTGTCCGTTCTACTTATTGTTAGGCTTTGCTTTTTCTGCTCTCATAGAGAGAAGATGCATTTATATGAAGGCAAGATAAAAACTCCCTTCTTTAATGAAGACAGAGTATTCCCCTGCCCTTATCAATTAGAAGACAACTTTAAAATAATTTATATCTAACCTCTTACTCATTTTCTTGCCTTTTCCCATGACTGCATTTGACCTCCATTTCTTTTCTTTTTTTTTTTAATTTTTAATTTTTAATTTTTTATAAACATATATTTTTATCCCCAGGGGTACATTGACCTCCATTTCTTACCCCCATGTTTGCTAAGATCGCTTAACGGTACAATGGCCCGGCTTCGAGCTCATCCACACATAGCTGTCCTTTGTCTTCTGGATTTCACTTCCAGCTCCCCTGCACTCCGTTGAGGCCACAGAACATGTCTGACCCAATGAAATGTAGGTACAAGTCATGCAGAGCATTTCTAAGCAGAGTCAGCAGAAAGCTTTTGTGCCCTTTTTTATAGCCTCTCTCTACCTCTCCCCGAAAAATCATGGAAAAGCACTTAAGATGGTAGAGTCCCAGAACTGAAGTGGCTTGAAATCAGAAGGCCTGACAGAGGTCAGCTCTCTGGGAGAGTCATCCAAGGTGAAGAGGATTAGCATAATCAAGTGAGGACTAAGTTTTTATTGTAGAAAACCACAGAAATTCGGAGGCTGTTACCAAACTACGGAGTGTTCTATGCTCCCCTTGCAGGAGCCCTTCCTTTCCACTGGTATCACATATTCTCGTGACCCCGCATGCTACCGTGTCTCTGTTTCCTTTCTTCTTTATCTTCCCAGATCTTGAATTCTGTATAATACTTCCTCTGGTTATTGGTTAATGTATTTTCTCAATTGTTTTTCTCACGGGATAAATGAGTAATATACATTCTCAACTCCTGTTCCTCTTTTATTTAAGTGTATGCTACTTTAGTGATCTACAACTTTGGAGTTGTGGTCCTTTCTTCTCACTCATCTGTAGATATGACCCCAGTCTTCTAGTCTGCATTTTTGCAAAAGTCAGTCTCTGGTCAGTTTGATGTTTTTCTCTTTGTAGTAATAAAGGAGTTTAACCTTGTCGCTCATTTGGTTTTGGCAGAATATACGTGCATGCTTTCTTAACCAGCCTGTAATCGACTGAGAGCTTTGAAATTTTAGATTCAAGTATCCTTCAATTCTAGAGGTTTTCCTTCTATAATTTTCATTGTAGGCAGTCTTGAAGATGGCCCCCAATGGTCCCCACTTCCTGGTATTCACACTCCTGTGGAGTTCCCTCAAAGACTGTGCCAAGACATCTCTGTTACAGCGTACAGTGCAAATGATGGTATGTCACTTCCTAGATAAGGTTGTAAGACTTTGGCTCCTCTATGGAGCACTTGCCCACTCTTTCATTCTCTCTACGCCACGAATTTGCTTGAACATGGAAGCTTGGGCAACAGTCAAGTTCAGACACTGCAGCCTTGACACCTGATTTGACGGTAATCTCTTGATAGACTGAGCCATAACTACCCTGCTAAGGTTCCCTGGCCTCCCCGCACAGAAGCTATGAGATAATAAAATCATTTTAAGCCACTTAGTTTAGAGATAATTAATTACACAGCAATGGACATCTAATACAACATTATTTTGTCTTTGGCATTTTATATTTTCTTTACAATTCTTATCAGCAATATATTTGTCTTCTTAAATCTATCATCTCAGATGTGTTTCCTTTTTCCATCATGATTTTCAAATTTTTTTCAATTTTCAAATTTTTTTTCTGGGTTTTGAAATACTTTTGCACCTGATCTTCCAGTCAAATAATTTAAGCTTCAAAGGTGATCATGTTCTCTCTTGCAATTTATCTACTCAGTTGTTTAATTGAGAAATCACATTTTTAAAAAATTCCTATTGGTAGGTAGGGAGTTGTCTGTGCAGAAACACCTGGAGGAAATTTACCTTCCCTAAACTCAAGATAAGGAAGATTCAGCTCCATTTTTGGCTTTTGAGAGTCAGATCAGTAACATGGGACTAATACAGATTTTCCCATAGATCTCAGAAAACTTGGCCATTTTCAACATGCTCTGCTTTTTTCTTTTAAGATTTATTTATTTATTCATTTGACAGAGATCACAAGTAGGCAGAGAGGCAGGCAGTGGGGGGGAAGCAGGCTCCCCGCTGAGCAGAGAGCCCTATGCGGGGCTCGATCCCAGGACACTGGGATTATGACCTGAGCCAAAAGCAGAGGCTTTAACCCACTGAGCCACTCAGGCACCCCCCAAACATGCTCAGCTTTTTAATCTTTCTCCCCAAACTAAGCTGTTACTGTTCAGTCAACTGAGTAGCCAACAAGTAAGAGATCCCTCATGTCTCTGTGTCAGAATCCCCAAAGAGCCAAAGCCTTACCTACATTCTATTTCCTGTAGATTACCATGGCTTTTAGCCTACTGGAGGCAAAAAACAAAAACAAAAACAACAACAAAAAGGTTGGAGGTAGAAATGGGCAGAAGATAAGTAATTTTAGACCATCATTTCATAGCCAAATTTTAGAGAAAAAAATATATTTGATTCATGAAACTTCAGTCCTTGAAACAGTCATAATATACACAAAATGTTCAGTAAAAGACAGTGACCTAATGTCATCACATAATCACCACGTAAGGAGTAACGGGCTAATTCCTGCTGTAAGTAACTCTGAACTCAGGAGAAGAGAACCAGAATTGTGTTGGCTTTTCAAAGTGTAGTATGTATGGGGCAAATCAATTCTTTCATTTTAGGTAATATAGAAACTTACTAAATTCAGGCACCTTTTCATCTCAATCAAGTTTTTGCAGACTTTCTTTCTTTCTTTCTTTCTTTCTTTTTTAAAGTGCAATACCTGCTATATCTAGGGCTTCCCACTTGGCACCTTACACAATTTTTTAAAACTTTTTCAGAAATCCTCATACTGTAGTTACAATTTTTCTAATTTACAGATTTGGAGAACAAGAAGCTTATGGTTAAAAGCACATATTCTGAAGACAAAATGACTCATTATTTCTCCCACATCTTGGATTTTTTGTCAGTTAGATACAGATAACCAACTGTGCTCCCTCTAGGAAGGCTGCAACATTCAAAGTGGAGGCAGGGAAATCAGTGCTGTCCTTGGTGATACAGAGAGTACTGTGACGTGCACAGAACATTTTCAGGGTTAGGGGTTTCTATCCAGGCAGCAAGTCAAATGTCCCCTGGTACAACCTCCTTTCAAAGCTAAAGAGAAATAAGAGTTTCTAATGGCTCAAAAATATTGACCACATTGATACGTTCACATGCATATTAGAGCTGCTCAGAGTACGAGAGCATTCGAGGGATGATGAAGCAGTATTTTCTCAAAAAAGTCTTTTTTCCCCTAATCACTTAAAAGCCAGCTCAAGAATCTGCCAAATCCTGAATAATCATGTGAGAGCTCTCATCTTCCTCCCATGCCATTACAAACCAGGGAAAACAATGTTCACTTTCAGCTGCACAGAGTTTTAACTGTGAAGCCCACAGGGAGCATCTCAAAGGTCACACACTACCCAGCAAGTTTACAGCCATAGTGATACTCATGGCAACCAGAGACGGTAACCCATGTGTCCGTAGATACTGTACAAATCAAGAACACGCATAGGGGGTGGGGACTGCCTGGGCGTGATGCACTGTGCAAGCAGCCCCGGCTGAAAACACAACACTCCTGGCATCCTCCACCGGACAAAAATGACAGCACTGATGAGGACAAGAAGTCTCAAAACTACCTCTGGTCACAGATCTCTTTTGTACCTATTTCACTGGGCAACCATGTCTTTATGAGGGTGACAAGGTGACTAATCGGTCCCTGTGGGACAACCAAGAGACTTCCACACGGAGGATGCTCACATATTGAAGACAGGGGCAGGGGCGCTGAGAGAGGGGGAATCATCCCTCCATGAAAGGGCACGGATAACATGAACATGTCGCTGTGGGGGTGCTGGAGTCTGAGCCAGCCAGGGTTGCCACAGGTCGAAAGCCATGAGCAAACCACTCATTAGTCATCCCAGTCTTGACAGTCCAAAAATACACCCAGAAAAGGCTGAGGCCAACTTCCTATGAAAGGAAAAGCTTCATCTAAGTGCTTAGAGAGTCAGTCCTTGTGTTTGGAAATTCTGGGGCTTACCATGGCCCTTCCCACCCTGTACTTTTTTCTTCAATCAATTCGTGTGATATTCCAGAATAATTTTCACTTCTCATTTTCAAAAAAGGCTGTATGGTTTCTTAAGATGGTTCTAATTTGAGTCTGTAAAGGGAGAATTCCTTCAATGCTGCAATGAAGGACAATATTCCAAGTAAATATATCATCTAGTTCCCTCTCCTCTCCACGGTAAACTCTCAGCGTACTTCCTGCAGATGCAAACTGGCAAATCACTGTAGAGTAACATTCCAACCCTCCTTACATGTCATGGTTTGAAAACATGAAGCTGATTTCACTAATTAGTTTAAAAACAAAAAAGATTCTAAAGAATAAATGAAGGGGGGAAATGCTTCCAAGCATCTTGGGGAGTTATTCAGGTCTCCCCAAAATTCCACCTTGTAGAAAATTATTGAGGCAAAAAAGGATAGGATTTGGGTATTTTTAAAATCCAGGGCACCTGGGTGGTGCAATCGGTTTAGTGTCTGACTCAACTTGGTTTTGGTTCAGGTTGTGATCTCTAGGTTGTGAGATCGATCCCTGCATCAGGCTCCACTTCAGACTCTCTCTCCTCTGCCCCCTTCCCCACTGACCTTCAGTCTGTCTCTCTCTCTCAAATAAATACATACATCTTTTATAAAATATTTCTTTTTCCTCAGTGACTTTTCAAATCTTATGTCAGGCAATCCTTCTATGAATGCTTAGCCCTTAAATATTCATGATGGCACCCAAGATTTTCCATAGTTATTTGGTTCACAAGGAAGTACTGGATAGAAGTTTAAGGCTTTTATAGTGTGTTGGGGAAGGCTACCTGTGTATGTCTCTTCGTAACAATGTGTGACAAGAATATTTAAAATTGCATTTTTAGTAGAAACAATTATTTGCTACTTCTTATATTGTTCTATGTGCTTTGCATATGGATAATACTTTAATCCCCACAATATCATATGAGGTAGGTAATGTTATCTCCACTTTAGAAATGAGGACACTGAGGCACAGAATGGCTAAACAAACTTCCTTAAACTACAGAGATCATACATGATATCAGGAGGATATAACGCGGGGCACCTGGCTCTCAAGTTCATTGTTAACTACCCAGCTATTGAGTGAAAAACACATACACTATATTTTTTTGACTCCCTAATGTAGATTCAAGTCATTTCCCATGAGCTATCTGCACGTTGTTTTGGTGCCTAGATTTACTCTACAAATGAAGGTAAGCTTTCGTTCACTGTGAAAGCTGGATCCGCTGGGCTCCTCTGTCCCTTCTTCTAAAGACAGGTGGACCTTAGATAGGGACCCAGAAACAGGCAAAAAGAAAAAAAAAAAAAAAAACCCAAACCCTAATTCAGCACATACTGTAAACACTTCCCCAGACACAGAAGCAGGGTTGAGGCACGCTGCTTTCTCCCAGGAAGGCCTCAGTGACACTGCTCGTCTCACAGACTCTCAGCTGCGCTTTGTCCTTGTCCCCCAGGCCCTTAAGTCTGGGTGCATGGTGACCAGACCCCCTCTCTCAGGGGGCTTTCCGGAGCTCTGCTTCCAGCCTGTGAGAAGTCTGAGCCGTGGAGAAACCACATGTGGAGGCCCTGGTCAGCACGGCCACAAGCCATGCCCCTGGGAGAAGCAAGCAGCTGGTTCTCCACCAGAACTTTCAGAGGAAACGCGGCCCTGCCCACGCCTTGATTTTGCCCAGTTACACTGACTGTAGACTGGTCCTCCTGAACGGAGAGAGAATCGATGTCTGTTGCTGGGTTTTGGGTTATTTTTGTTTGTTTGTTTTTTTGGTTTTTTTTTTAAGATTTTATTTATTTATTTGAGAGAGTGAGAGAGCACGAGTAGGGGGAGTAGGAGAGGGAGATGAAGCAGCAGACACCCCATGCGGCAGGGAGCCCGATGCAGAATTTGATCCCAGGACCCCGGGTTCATGACCCAAACTCAAGCCTGAGCCTTTAGCTCTGGTCATGATCTCAGGATCCTGGGATTGAGCCCCACATCAGGCTCCCTGCTCCGCGGGAAGCCTGCTTCTCCCTTTCACTTGCACAGCTTGTGTTCCCTTCCTCACTGTACCTCTCCCTGTCAAATAAATAAATAAAATCTTTAAAAAAAAAAAAAAAGAGAGAGAGAGAGACTTTTAAGAAAAATCAGGGTTTCTAAAAATCTTAAGGATGTTATTCCACAGAAGTCACACAAGGGACCCAAAGTAGAAATGGGCTTGTCTCTAAGAGATTTGTGAATATGGATTCTATCTAAAGAGCTAAGTTTATAAACTGTCATATAATGAACCCACAAAGTCCTTAGAGAAACTGTCTTTATTGGGACTAAACTGCCCAGGCAAGACAAAATGGAAAATAAATAAATAAATAAAAACCCAAAACTTAAATCCTTAAACTACAGACAAGATAGAAGATACAACCAAAAGTAAATAAAACTCTGCTTAGCTGCACATGGTTTATGAGAAAGTATGATCCGGGGGTTGAACAAAGAACCCAGGAGAGACCCACAAGTCATAGAAACATGTCTCAGGGTGTATGTCTAATCCTTATTCCAGGGACTGGTATCTTAGTCCCTGCCATTTCTGAGTTGTTCTGGAACAGTAGGTCTACTGCTGCCTAGGAGAGTCTGCTACTGTTATCCCAATCTGCTTACCCACCGTATATCTGCAGCTTTGGGAGCACGTAACCTGTCTCTCCTGTTCACAGTTCAAACTTGAGAGACCCCACACTTGAGAAACTGGATTCCTGGTGTCTTACCTACATGCTGCTCCATTTAGACAACAAGATGCTGGGCCTTGAGCCTGAGGTGGAAACTAAAAAGAGGAGTAGTTTTGGGGTCTTGAGAGACAGTGACTATGGTGCGTGTCGTGGACCGTGAATGGCTGTGTCCCCGAGGGTGAACAGGGGCATGCTCTATTTCCTAAAGAAGGCAGCTACATAGATCCTGTCCAAGATGCTTTACTGAAGTGTGCCTGGCTACCCTCCCATCAAGAAGCACCATCTAGTCCCTGTGCCCTGTCTCCAAACCTAGGCGGGTTTCTGGTGGCTTGAAGCAAGAGAGCACAGTGCAGGGACACTCTAGGACTTTCCACCAGGGCCGAATACCGTGCTGCCCCTATGGGCCTGGTCATTCGCAACACTCACTCCAGGCACTGCCTCCCTGCTTTGGCCTCAAAGAACCCAGCCACGGCGCCACGTGGACCACGACCCACACAGGGAGGTCAGGAGTGGCTGCCAGTCACCAGTCCCCGCCGAGCCCAGCCTTTGAGTCATACCAACCCAGACACCAGACATGTGAGTTAAAGAGCCTCAAGATAATTCCAGGCCTCAGACCCTTGAAACTCCCTCCACGGAGGCCCCAGGCCTCACACTAGACACCGGCCATCCCTGCTACTCCCCATCTGAACTCCTGACCCATAGACTCAGTGACTGTACCACAATTACTGCTGCCTCACAGTAGTAAATATGGATGGTCTTGTAACAAAAAAACTCAAGCGAAGGGAGAGGGACTCCAGACGCTTGCAGAGGTGGTAGAGGGCCCCACGGCCGAGGCTGTAGCTCGCAAGCAGCAGTTGGCCTCCGTGAGGCTAGGCGGCCCCTGCAAAGGCACCCGGAGGGCAGTGAGTGCTCCTCGAACCACATGCAGCTCCGGGTTGCAAGGCAGAACCCAGTACGTGCCCAAGAGCAGCGTGGGGAGAGCAGACCCATCAACATATTTTTGGGTCAGACAGATGCTTGACAAAAGGTCAGCAAGAAGTTTGTTTCTAAGCCCGCCGGATTTGCCAAAATACCAATAATGTTTTAGGCCCGGGGGTTGGAGGCAGGGAGAGAGAGTGGAAAGGAATTCTAAATGATCAAAGAAAGGTCCAGCCCAAACCATGTTAATAAAAACAAGACTTTAGAGCGAAGTTGCCAGATTTTCCAATGGATTCAAAGCATTTTTTATTCTAAAGAGTACACAAGATGCTTTTCCTGTGGTGACTTGTCTCCTCCACAAACACAGATGCGCGTGTGTGTTTTACAGGCAGCACCGGGCTTCCAGTAGGACTTTACAACTCTTCGGAAAAACAGGGCTCCTTATTCATGCGTACAAGAAAGTGCAGGTTTTAGACCGGACCCTGTTCTCCTTTGAACAATGTGTAGGAAGACTAACAGGGGGCAGAACTGATTCACTGTTCCGGCTGGCACAAGTCAACCTGCTCAGTCAATGTGAGGGCATCTGCTCAGGCTGAAGGATGGGGAAGTGATGGTGTTATCCAAGTGGGCAGCCAAGGTCAAGATTAGGAACTGTGTCAAGGGCACAGTTGACCATTCACTCAACATATTAGTTCCCTCTCGCCACAGAAGTGATTACCAAAACCTGAGCAGCTTTAAAACACCCACTGACCAGCTCATCTTCCTATGGGTCAGGAACCTGGAAGGCTTGCTGCTCTGTGAGGAGCTAACAGGCTGCCCTCGTGGTGTTGGCCAGACAGACTCCATCTGAAGATTCTGGGAAGAGTCTGCTCCCAAGCTTCTTCGCCTCATTGACACAATTCAGTGCCTCGCAGAGGCCACTTGCAGGTCCCGGCCTCGGGGACTCCCCATCCCTTAACGGCCATGAACTCTTCTCACAAAGAATCCCTCTGGCACTTCCTCACTCTTCTTTGACATTGTCAAGAAACTTAATGAGTGTCAGATGATCAGAAAATGATCGGAGTGGGTTTAACCTATTTTAAGGTGAAATGATCAGTAATCCTAGCATCTGAAAAATCCATTTTGCCATATAAGGTAACATAATCATGGGAGGAACACTGGTGGTAGAAGGTCACTGAGGTCACCTTGGAACTTAGCTTATGATTAGCCAACATCAGTGGAACTGCGTTGTTAAATCAACAAAAAAAACTAAAAATAAGAAATCCCCTATCCCTCCCTATTTAGATGGCTTCAACATGGCCTTCAACATGGTCTGATGTCAGAGGCACAAGTGAATTTAGAGTTCCGCTTCTGCCCCTTACCAACTCTGTGACAACAGACCTCACCATTTGTCACACTGAACCCCGAGATCTATGTTTGGAAAGGAAAAGGAGAAAACAATACACATCCCCTAGGGTTTTTGTGAGAATTAACTGAGCTAATAAATGTAAAACAAATCTAGTTCTATGCTTTGTGCATAGTGGGCACTGAAAAGAAATCCCCAAACTCTATCTTTCTTCCGCAAAATTGCAGGTGGGCTATAAGAATTTATTCCCACCCCATCAACTTAGATGCTCAGCATATTTCTCAGTACCCTTTTACAATCCATATAGGTCAAATTTTTGCAATACTCAAACTAAGAGCGCTATGCCACCAGCAGAAGAGCACTGAAAATTCTGAGTATAGCAGTGTTCATAGAGTTGGGCTATACCAGTTAATGTATATTTAGTAGGCGAATCTGGTACATACAAGAAAAAAATAATATACTTCTGGCACATTT
Organism: Mustela nigripes; assembly: GCF_022355385.1. Lineage (NCBI taxonomy): Eukaryota > Metazoa > Chordata > Mammalia > Carnivora > Mustelidae > Mustela > Mustela nigripes. The sequence continues at coordinate 7,586,945 of NC_081574.1, read as the reverse complement.
GATTTCAAGTGTAATGCCATTAAGCTCTGGAAAAGTGCTGTTAATTTTATAACAATCCTATTTCTAAGGAACGTATATGCCAGCACTAATCAAATCTCTTTCTCTATTAAGTTATAAAGTTCCTACTACCTGTATTTGTCAGATCAGAAAATTCCAATGATTTAGATAAGTGTATATATAACCATTTTGCAGATGAAATTTGAGAATAATTTCAATAGTTGCTCAGGATTTGTTAAATAAGTTCATGGCAGGATTAGGAAAATTCCAGAATAACTGTCTCCTAAGACAGAACAAGTGACCCAAGTCCTACACTAAGCCATGGACCACAATGCTACCTTCACATCTTCCAAATGTTTCTACCTCCCAATGCAGAAGGACAGCTGAGTGAAATGAGCAAAGCATCTCCAAACAGCAAGTTAACCCAGGTCATGGTTCAGTTTGTTAAGAGCTGAGAATTGCTTGCCAGTCCCAAGTGCATTATCTCATGGGTTCAGAAACATCATATCCCCAAGCTTTTTAAAATTCCTGTTCTTCTGTACAGAGCTTCCTAGAACAAAATCACCCACTTTATAATCAGTTGTTGGTAATAACTGAGGAATGGACATGGAAAGTCAGAGACTTGAAGGAAAACAGATGTTTCCAGGATTTTTGTGTTTTCTTCCCCCATTGATACAAAAAAATCAAAAACCAAAAAACAACTAAGAAATAACAGAAAAGCTTCCCGTGCTTCAGTGCATTTTCTCCAAAAAGCAAAAGTGAAAAAAGCTGCATTTCTCTCATAAGTGGATTCAAAAGCACTAAGTATCAAAACTACCACCAAAATAATTACACAAGACCAGAAGAGAAAGCTGGCATTTTTAATCAACTCATCTGCAACTATTCCAGAAATTTGGAAGCATGGGGCTGGTTTCTATCATTGGAGGATTTGGCAAGCGGCGGGAGGGTAGGGGGCGGGGTGAAGAAAGAAAGACAGAAAAGAAAGCTTAAAGGATTGGGGGAATCCACTACTGAGGAGGACTCTAAAATTTTATTCCACCATTAAAGTTTAAAGAATTCTTGGATATTTTCTAACTTTTAGAAATGTCGGTGAATTTAAAAATCAGAATTATGACCTCTAACAAATCAATGGCCTTTTAAAGACTGAGTGGTCATACTAAGTTTAAAACGAGCTGACAAGAGGTAAATGGGAATGGTTTTCCTATCTGTACGCCTTATCCAAATCCTTTGACGCTTTGCTCACTTCTTTTAATTGACCACAATGTATTTCCACTAAAAGAATTCCAGCCACTTCGCATTCCTCTTGGACTAAGAGCTGTATTTCAAGTGCCTAATTACTAATACGCCAAAGTACCAGTCACAAAAGTGTTTTGACAATCAAAAAGTTAATATGGAAGTTTTACCAGTTCTTAAAACTAGTTTATATGACTAAGTCTTTATTTAAGGAAGACCTAGTATAGAGAAACTAACTCATCTATAAATAAGCAGCTTTTTATAGGGTATGTAGAGAAACATGTAGCTCTTTCCTTCAGGAAGACTGTAGTATACCCGATGTGTACTTTTATACTCAGTAAAGCTGGCTTAATTCTCAAATTAGTTTGTGTTCATCATCAAATATTTTTTATTCCTATAAGAACAACTGAGCAGGAGCGCCTGGGTGGCTCAGTGGGTTAAGCCTCTGCCTTCGGCTCAGGTCATGATCTCAGGGTCCTGGGATCGAGCCCCACATCGGGCTTTCCGCTTGGCAGGGAGCCTGCTTCTCCCTCTCTCTCTGCCTGCCCCTGTTCTACTTGTGATCTCTCTCTGTCAAATAAATAAACAAAATCTTAAAAAAAAAAAATAACTGAGCATTACTTTATCCAACCTCCTCATTCCCGTTTGTCACTAATTCAACTTAAATACCAAAAGTAGAATAATGTTCCTAAAACACTGCTTAGGCTGTCTTCTCTGCCAAAGCATTTACAGTGTTACCTTCCAGATCACGAGCAGAATTCTCCCCTCTTTCCACCAAAATCCCAGTAGGAATGTTCTACTACTATCCAGATTTCAGTAAGTCTGGACTGGACCCTCCACACCCCCCCCCCAATATCCAGTACTCCTTCACTGATCCCAACACAATGCTTTCTTGGTGCCAGTCCCCTTTTGGGACAACAGGTCTCATTCCTGTTCACCTTACTGATCTCTTACCTCTATGAGGAAGGTCATATTTTCTACAGAAACTATTTTCATAGTGAACCAAGTTACAAGGACTATAACTTGATTACCAAACATTCAGAAAATAACAAATAAATTTCAAACTCACACTAATTCTATCGCCAACTACTCTGAGTTAACATTTTGATGTAATATTCTTGAAAAATTGTATTTTGTTATGGTATATACTTCAAAAATGGTATCCTATTGTTCCAAAATCTCATCAGCTCTATTTTCATTAGCAACTACATTACAGACATTCTAATACAAATCTTTGCACACCTTATTGTTCTATTATTCTTCTGAATCTGTGTACATCTCAGCACCCAACAGAGTTCTACCTTGAAGCCCTCAATGCAGAGGGTGACAAGCAAACACATAAAGCAATACACAATCAGTAGTATATTACAACTTTTTTCTATTTATGACTGGAATAAAAATAAATTCACTGAAGCTTAGTGAATTTTCAGTTAAACTGTATATAGCAGTTTGTTTCACATCAGAAAACAAATAGATTGTCACATAAATGTATTTAGTAGATTTATACTATAGGAATATGAATACACAGATAAACATTTGTTAAAATAAATTAAATCAGAAAAGATTCTAAAAAGGAGGGTCATTCTAGAGAGGGAAGTTTCTTCAAAACAAATACTGATAATATCTTTAAAATGATCCCTATGGCAAAAAAAGAAGTTGGAGAAAGATATCAAAGTAACAGTTTTGATATGTGGAAAAAAATCTTTGGCCATCAACTCGTGTGTCTCAAACTTGAATAATGAATGGATCCATGGAAGTAAAACGTGTGGGAATCTCTTTTGGATATCAGCCACCTCTGTGGATTCATGGTCTCTGATTCACAAGCCAAGAAATGATGTTTGAATGTTCTCTTACAAAGCAGGAACTAGACAGAAGCATCTGGCATGCTCTTGCCACCAGCTTCTTATAGAGCAACAATTATGCACATATGTGATTAAGTTACCTTAAGCCCAACAGAACTGTAGGATTCTAGCTCAAGCTGGAGTTGAAAGTTAACTTCTCCATTGCAAGGAAATCTAGTAGTGAGAAAATTGTGTTTTCATGGATGACCCCAAGATGTACCATAATTTAAACTAAAGATGAATACAGGCAAGTAGTAATTAGATTCACATGAATAAAGAATATAAATTTTCTTAATTTTTTTGAGGGGGCGATACTCATCTGCTTTCATTTACCAATTCCCTCAAATTCCTCTGTCACTCTTTGCCTGTAGTACTTTCCTATTTCAGTCACATGGAAACCCACTGTATTGGGGTTGGGGGTGAAGAATGTAGATTCATTCAAGAAATAATTCAGTTATTACAAGTCTGTAGAGATTCATGCTCTTTGCTTTCCTTAGATTTCTACTTTGAGATTACTAGACAATATAAAATGCTAATACTTTAAGAAAGATAGCCACACATATAGCAAAGGCAATGAAATTATTCCCAAAGTTATGGTATAATAATTAATACAATTCAAATTGTAAAATGCAGTTAAAATAGTTTAATGCTTTTTTCTCAGCACTACAGAAGTTAGGAAATGGATTCTCAATAGATCCTCACTTGTAGTTCCTGAGAATGTGACCATATTTAGAGACAGGACTGGTATCCTTTTAGAGGAGAAGATTAGTACACAGTTGAAAGACCATGTGAAGACAGAGAGAGAAGGCAGCCATATGAAGCCACACGGAGAGGCCTTAGAAGACACCAAACTTTCAAACACCTTGATCTTGGACTTCTGGCCTCCAGGATTGTGAGAAAATAGACGTGTGTTATTTAAGCCATCCAGTATTTTGTTATAGCACCGCCAGCAAACTAACACACTGTAGGCTCCTTGTTTACTCTTTCCCGTTACTGGTGTCCTTTGAGGCACAGGTTGCCTCAATAACTTTGTGATAAGTATATGGGATTAACTTACATTATATTATAGTACATTATTTGAAAATTATACCGTGTTCATTATTTCTTTTGGATAGGAGACCTCCATAATTAGGCATATCTAATTTTGACTCCCAGTTTTGCCATATGTGATCTATGTGAACTTGGGCAAGTTTCTTAACCAATGCGTCCCAGATTCTTAATTTAAAAATGGGAATAAGATTTTCTTTGTAACTATTGCAGACATTAAAGTAATGCATGGGTCATTGACATGAATTTCATTCCATTTATTCAGTAATGCCATAAATGAAGTATCTTTCTATATGATTTTATCTTTTGAGGCAATATGTATCTGATGACAAAAGTAAAGATTGGCCAACTATGGAGGAATTCAGTCACACTTGACTTTAAATTCAACTAAGTAACATCTTAGACATGAGGAGTTTACATAACGTCTTGGCATTAGGAGAGAACACCTGTTCCCAGATATTGATATCTGTTCATGTTGAAATCTCTGAATTACTATGTTTTCCAATCCTTGGACGTGATCAGCCAAACATACTGACAAGTGCCAAGATGGCGGTCTTCCCAGTATTTTCTGGCTGTTAGTCAATGTGATTTACATCTTCCTTGACTTTGACTCTACACTTACATCTTCCTTTGACTTTGACCTTATTTCCAGCCAATCCTATCCTTTTTTGGAATTTTGAGAAGCACAGAGATGAAGCAGTTGATGAAACACAGAAGAAATGGATTTGATCAAGGTTTTTCTGTCTCAACAAGTGATGCCTCCCTTTCCAAACTTCAAGAGAGGGGCACAAGTCAGGAACACCCACATGCTGCTGATTCACTTTTGTGAAGTTGAAAGCTTGTATCTGCTCAACTCAAAGCTGAGCCATGAAAGGCTAATGTGGGGAGGAGGTGAAGGACATAGATGGTTCCTCTATAGATACACTCAATGTGCCCTTTTAAAAAGATTTATTTGACAGAGAGTCCAGAGGGGCGAAGGGCAAGGGAGAGAGAAAATCTCAAGCAGATTCCCTGCTGAGTGTGGAACTTGACACAGGGCTTGATCTCAGGATTCTGAGCTCATGACCTGAGCCAAAATCGAGTCAGATGCTTAACCAGCTGAGCTACTCAGAAGCCCCAATGTGCACTTCTTCCATCTCCAATTTATCTTCCTTCGTGGAGCCCATGGAGTCTTAATCATGATCTCAGTGATCAGGGGAAAATCCTAGCCACAACCTAGCTCTTCCTGCAAGCTGTTTATTGTTTAGGTCGGGAACCTTGGCTCTTATGATTCAATAAATACAGATTAAAACTCACTACTAGGCATTTACCCAAAGAACACAAAAATACTGACTGATGTTTATAGCAGCATTATAAAATACAGCCAAACTATGGAAAGAGCCCAAATGCCCGACTGATGAGTGGATAAAGGAAATATGGTGTGTATATACAATGGAACACTAGTCATAAAAATCTTGCCATGTGCAACAATGTGGATGGAGCTAGACAGTACTATGCTGAGCTAAGGAAGTCGGAGAAAGCCAGATACCATATGATTTCAATCATATGTGGAATTTAAGAAAGAAAACCAACGAACATAGGGGAAAGAGAGAATGGGACGGGGGGAGAGTGAAGCAAACCGAGAAACGGGCTCTTAACTCCAGAGAACAAACTGGTGGCTACTGGAGGGGAAGCGGGTGGGGGATGGGTCTAACAGTGACGGTACTAGGGAGGACACTTGCTGTGATGGGCACAGGTGTTGTACGTGATGAATTGCTGAATTCAACTCCTGAAACTAGTATCGCTTTGTATGGTAACCCGCTGGAATTTAAATAAAAACTTGGACGGTGGGGGAAGTCCAAGTAAAGGTTTTCCTCAATGACATGTGCTTTACCTTGAGGGTTCAAAAGTCTGCTTTAAAACAACAAAAACTCCTCAGATTCCTTGTCTTCCTACAAGAATCCTACCCTGAGGCAGTAAGAACAGATCAGCACACATCACCACCCACACGCCCGCTCCCTGAATTTGAGAAGCAGGCAGGGAAAGGAGACAGGAACTAAAAATGCGAGAAGTGAGGAACACATTAGTCTTTATAATTTTATGCTGCCACACATGTCAAGTACTCACAATGGTGCCAACGATACCAACAGGCACTGATTTGTTTTAAATCTGTAGGAGATTAGCAGAGTGTGCATTATCAAGTTTACCGGGAAACGGAAGCACAAAGGTTGACTTAATGGTGATCAGTCTCAGGCAAGTGTGGGAGACACAACTAAAACACGGATTCCCAGATACCTTCTTCATTTCTTTCCAGAATACTGTGTGGCCTCAGGCAGCTTGTTAAAAGTGATAATCTGTTCTTCATATGTGCCAAGGCTGTCATTCATAAATCTTTTATTTTTTAAATTTTTTAAAATGATTTATTTGTTTGACAGAGACAGCAAGAGAAGAAACACAAGCAGGGGGAGTGGGAGAGGGAGAAGCAGACACCCTGTCGAGCAGGGAGCCTGATGTGGGGGTAGATCCCAGGACCGTGGGATCATGACCTGAGCCAAAGGCAGATGCTTAACGACTCAGCCACCCAGGAGCTCCCATAAATTTACTTTTAAGTGAAAATTCAACAAGACTAAGAAAAAAAAAACCACTTTGAGGTATTCTGTAAGTTATAAGCTTTTCCCTAATATTTTATTAATTTTTAAGAGTGGATTTCTCTGCTGTGGAAAAATGAATATTACAGAGCATGAAAGCTCAGTGTTTCATTAGGTTATGTAGGAGTAATGTCTTGGGAACCTTTTGTACAGATTTTGTACATATTTCTATGTAACTTCATCTAAGAAAATAAGACTTGAAAAAGGACTAAGTTTGGGAAGTGTGTGTAGGTGAAATAGAGAAAGTATGCATAATGAATGCCCCCAAGTCAACTTTCAGGAGGAAGGATAAAGTAATTAGAGAAACAGTGTGAAAATACTTGTTGCTAGGCAAAGTTGTGGGGCCAAATTTTAGGCATTTTATTACCTCAGTGGAGTTCCCTGATACCATCTTTAAAGGGACCCCCCAAGAGGCACCTGGGTGGCTCGGTCGGTTAAGCATCTGCCTTTGGGTCAGGTCATGGTCCCAGGGTCCTGGGATCGAGCCCCACGTTGGGCTCCCTGCTCACCAGGGAGTCTCTCTCTCCCTCTCCCTGACACTCCACCTGCTTGTACCCTCTCTCTCTGTCAAATAAATAAATAAAATCTTTAAAAGGGCACATGTTGTGATGAGCATTGGGTATTATACACAACTAATGAATCCTTGGACACTACATCAAAAACTAATGAGGTACTGTATGCTGGCCAACTGAACATAATTAAAATAAGTGAATAAAGCCCCCCACATAATAAATAAACAATGGTGATAAGTAGATTTTCCATTGACTCATATCAGATTTTATAGAAAATAAAGGAATATGCAGTGCAATTTAGGCAAAGTAGGTGGCATAAAATTTCAAGTTTCCAACTACCCATAAATGTGATCAGCATATATAATACACTTATACAGTTCATTTTCCTAAAGAAGGGCAAAAAAATGTCAGTGATGGGAAATAAGAGAGACTTTAATGATGAATTTTTGCCTAAGAAGCCCACCCAACCGATCTTTTTCTCTTCACTTCACTGTTACTAGAATGAGTTCTTAGTCTTTATTTTTTTCTTCTGTGTTTAATATAATATCACTAATAAGATCTCCATGCACACACAAGTATAACAATGATTTTATCTGTGGTTACATTAAAATTCCCAATAATAAAAGGTTTTCTGAGATTGCTAGTATGAGAGCATCTACAAGCAAGTACTGTCATGAATCTTTTGAAAATAATGTACGAGGACATGTCAGATATTCCATAACAGCTTGAGAAACCACAACATTAAGATTTATATATGATGACCTTTTAAGGAAAGCTTCAAATACACTTTAGAAATGGGCCGATGACTCAAGAAGAAATGGGTCTTGTTGAACCCCAGTGGATTTGCTGAATATATGAGCAGCCATTTTGTTCTGTTTCACCTCATGTGGCTTGCAACCAATTTTTTAGAGAAAAAAATATATTTTTGGACTTCTTTTATATGTAATAGTGATTTCAGGTATAGGTATTGTGACTATTGAGATTTTGTTTTGGAGACAGTTAAAATAAAATTTGGAATTTTTATTTTTTCTTTCTTCATTGGCCAAATGTACCGTAGCTATGAATGCCAAGTTGGAAAGAGAGGAGTACCATGGCTTTCTCACTTTCTTAAGGAGACCTGAGCTGGCCCCAGACCCCACTAAGTAGTTCACAAAATTGTTAGAAGGAAAGGAAATCCAGTACTGAATCTGAGCCTCCAATACCATGATGCCTCCTGGTGTAGGCTGCCCGCTCAACATTTATTGGCATAGTTGTGGGAGTGGGGTCACAACTTTTCCTGTGGTCTTTGGCTAGAGTAGAGCAGTTATTGTCTAAAAGGTTTCTTGCTAGGCTGCCCCTTTCCTGGTCCTTTGGCTAGAGAGAGGAGACTTTCACTGAGCTGGTGGTGGTGTTTTGTCCATACCTGCTGGTGGTTGCCAGCTTCGCCATCTCCAAGTCTGGGGTATTGGACACTAAAAGAAAACCCAAGGGAGACACTCCTGTGTTAATCCTTGGGACCCAAGTTTCCTAGCTTTTCTCCACTTTTCTGAGTTTGTTTTTTATGTATGGGTTATGATTTTTAGTTATCCTTACAGAGAGAAATAGGGGAAAGTAGATCTGCTTCTTTCCAGAGGCAGAGTTCTACGGTGTGCTTTTTAAATGGTGCTGTTTCAAAGACATAAGCAAAAAAAACTTCATATTATTAGTGATTTTATAACATATTGTCAGCCCCAAGTTTATACTACTATTGGAAAATTTACATGAGAAAGCGCGATTGGAAATTTACATGTAGAAACTACGATTACATAGTATTCTTGTGACTAAAAGCAAGCTAAACATGTAGAGTAACTCCATATGTTGATGTATCTCCAAGTACCTAAAATTTACTTGAAGAGTAGAATACTGTTGGCAGACACTCCAAAAGGGTCATTCTTGTTCATCTTTTTTCATGGGAAAGGAGAAAGCCATTTGAAAGGAGGAATACTTCTGCATCATGTGCCTGAACTAAGTGACTTTCCCCACAGTTTTTTTAGTTTGTGATTATCATTATCATCAGACTATGTCAACCCAGTTATCAAGGTACAAGTCATCTGCAGAACTGCCCTTGGGGGATGAAAATGATGAGCTTTGCACAGAGACCTAAACAACTACCTGGATTCCAGATGAGAAAATAATTGTAATCCGTGGAGGTTATCACATCATAAAAGCAATAGCTATTGAAAACTGGAAGATAATTAGTTAAAAGAATGAAAATATTTTCAATGATGAGAAGAGCAACTCATTGAAAAGGCACAGTCTAAAGATAATATTTTGTGCTATTTGTACTTGAGGCCAAGATTCTGAAAAATTATTATAGAGTCAATCATGTGGTTGTTTCCTGATTTTAACTTTATTTAAGGATGATATTTTGGTATTACATACACTATATATTAAAATACATGAAAACACATTGACGCATTAAAGAGGAAACAGAAACAGAAATGGAAAAGGATAATATTAAAGGAGCTCAAGTATTTTCTAAAAATATAACTTTGACTCTAACTTGGCCAAGATTGTATATGCTTTCAAGTACATAATTTCAACAATGAACAGGAAGTTCTCATGCTTTTTCACTACCTGTTTACAGTCACAAATCTAATTGAAAGAAAAATTCCACTCTTAAAACATTTCATATCAATTGCTTTATGCCTTTTGCCATAGCTTGACATTTCAGGGTCATTAATAGAGGTCACAAGTGGTTAGAAATAAACTTAACCAAGCTGGTAAAAAATCTGTACCCTCAAAACTTTAAGACGCTGGTGAAAGAAACTGAAGACGACACAAATAAATGACAATATATCTTGGGGTCATAGGTTGGAAGAATTTTTAAAATATCCATACTGCCCAAATCCATCTATAGATTCAATGCAATCTGAATCTAGATTATGATGTCATTTTTCATAGAAATAGAAAAAAAAATGTATATGGAACCACAAAAGAACCCAAGTAGCCAAAGTAATCTTGAGAAATAACAAAGCTAGAGGTATTACACTTCCTGATTTCAAACTGTACAGCAAAGCTGTGGTAATCAAAACAAGACTACTGGCATAAAAACAAAGACCCATGGAACAGAGCAGAGAGCCCAGAAGGAAACCCATGTATGTATGGCCAACTAAATACTCAATGGAGTAAAGATAGTTTCTTTAGTAAGTGGTGTTTGGAAAAACAGTCATACACAAAAGAGTGAAACTGGGCCACTATCCTTACATCACATAAATTATCTTAAGATAGACTGAAGACTTAATGTAAGATCTGGAATAGTCAGACTCCTAGATGAAAACATAAGGAATAAGCTCCATGAAACTGGTCTTGGCAATGAATTTTTGGACCAAAGGCACAAGCAACAAAACCAAAAATAAACATGTAGAACTACATTGTTCTGAACACTTTGCACAAAGGAAACAATTCAATGAAAAAGGAAAATATCAAAGTTAATATCAAAAATATAAAAGAAACCCATACCATTCAGTAACAAAAAATGAATAATCCCACATAAAAAGTGTGTGATGGACCTGAATAGGGATTTTTCCAAAGACATACAGAAAGCCAACTGGACCACAAAAAGATGCTCAACATCACTAATTATCAGGGATGTGCCAATCAAAGCCACAATGTGGTATCAGCTAATAAACAGACTATGAAGAAGAGATAAACACTAGTAAGGATGTGGAGAAAAGGGAACCATCGTATACTACTTGTGACAATGTAAATTAGAAACCATTATGGAAAACAGTATGGCTGATTCTCAGATAATTAAAACTAGAGCTACCATTCAATCCAGCAGTTTCACTTCTGTATTTATGTGTGTATATTTGTATATTCAAAGAGAACGAAATAATCTCAAGGAAGTATCTGCATCTCAGTGTTCATTCAATATTTTTTATAATAGCCAAGACATGGAAACAATGTAAGTGTCCAGTGGTGGATCAGCAGATAAAGATGTACCCATACACAGTGGAATATTATTCAGTCATAAAAAAGAAGGAAACCCTGTATTTGCAACAACATGGATGAACCTTCAGGACATTACACTAAGTCAAACAAGGTAGAGGGAGACAAACAGTATATGATATCCTTTGTGGAATCTAAAAACGAACCCTAGAAACCAAAGACACTGGTGGTTGCGGACATGTGTATGGGTCCACAAAGGGTTTTTACAAAACTCCAGTTATAAAATAAGTTCTGGAGATGTAATGTAGATCATGGTGCCTATAGTTAATGACACTATTTTATATTTGAAAGTTGCTAAGAGACTAGGTCTTTAAAGATTTCACCACAAAAAAAGAAAAGGGAGAGGATGTATTAACTTACTGTGAGAATCATTTCACAATAAATATGTATAGGACATCATCTCATTGTACACCTTAAATGATGCTATATGTCTACTATATATCTCAATAAAGCTAGGAAAAGCTTTCTTCAAAGATTTATAGGTCTTTATATTTCTAGGATGCCTCTTACTCTAACACTATATCCAACCCCAGTATTCAGGCAGATTTAATACTCAGTCTCCTCAGTTTCTTGATCTTGTCTACAATAAATGTTTATTACTAAATGAAGAGTGAATATCTTTCTGCATCCATCTTCTCACTCCCACTGTCCTACATGTCTATATGTTGGCTATGTAGACATATATGTCTATATATTGGCTGTGCCGTCATATATGTCTATAATCCTTAGATAATCCCAACTTAATTTATCCTACTCTGAGAACATTCCAGTTTATTTCCTCCAGAATCCTCAGTACAGTTTCAGCGCCACTATCCATTAACCCAGTCAGCTATCATGAAAGATTACGTCCCTCTTGACAATGTAAATTTCAATTAGTACAAATATCACAAAAGCGGAATTTTACAATGAGCTTCATGACATAACTAAGAAAGTTATGATCAATCCCTGTCCCTCATTATGTTCTTTTGACAAAATCCCACTCCTGCTTACCCCCAACAGTCCATTCTACATCTGTACACATGTACCTCTCAGTTTCCTAGACAACTATTTTATACCTTCTCCTGATCTTCCAACCTATATAACTCTCCCCCCAGTCCTGTCAGCCCCCTAGCTCACAGGACACAAAAAGCAATCATTAGAGTTTTCCACAAGGTTTCCATGCATTATCAGCTTCTGTTCTCCTCTACTGAACTTAACTCTTTTAGGTCTTAGAACCAATTTAGATTTACCTCAATGTTTGAACTTCCTAGGCTGCATAATTCCAGAAATTTTATTTTCTTAAGTCATGTATTAGTTCAGGTTCCACAGTTTGAGGTGCAGATTTGAGTGTGGGAAGTTTATTGGAGAGGGCTCTCAGGATGGCAGCGAGGAGGGAATGAGGGAAGGACTGGTTTGTGATGCATTCAGAAGAAAAGATTCAACCAACACCATGACAGCTGTAGAGCAAAAATGGTCCTACAGAATTATCTCAGATTAAGGCAAGAGGGCTAAGCCCTATGACCCTCTACTGACCAGCTATTACATGCAGAATGCCCCTAAGAAAGAAGCATATATGGGCAAGACAGCTCCCTTCTGCCACATTACTGGGGAAGAAATCATAGTGAGTTATCAGCAGCCAACTCTGATTCCTGCAGCTGTGGGGGGAATGAAGGTTAGCACTCCAGCATCTGGACCTTCCACCACAGACTCTATCCAGCATGCTCTGATCAAACCAAATTCATTTATTCCTTATAGTAAGTGCACCCCACCTTGGAAGAACTCCTCTTAGAATCTGTTTGGTCTTTTTGGGGGAGAATCAATAGGAAGAAGGTTAGTAGAACAAACCCCAGCCCCTTCTGCTATACCTAGGGCCATACTGACATCCACCATCTTCTGTACTACCCATTCTAGATTCTCGTACCCTGGGCTAGCATCTGCACTTGGCCAGGTGGCTTATCCGGAGGGGTGACCTAAACCTCATCCTTGAGGGAATTCTGCTTCTGAAGTCCATGACTTGCTCAGGTAGGAGTATAGCACTTCTCTGTGTCCAATCAAAACCAGGCAAGGAAGTGACCACCAAAAGATGTCCCAGCAGATCACCGGGAGCCTACGTGGTGCAGCAGTCACCTTAATGTGCCCTGGTAAACAGCTCAACTGCCCTCGCCAGGATAGGGACTCCTCTTTGTGCCTGCTTATCTCTGCCCTGAAGCCCAAAAGTCACCATAGAACAGTCATAATATAAACAACCCTTGGCCTTGTACTTGGTCTTTCACTGCTCTTAGGATGCAGGAGGTGAAGGTCTCTTTATATGCAGACAAGGAGGTGCCTGATCACACTTCTACTCAAACTAGGGGTTAATACACTTTAGTTCCTCATTTTCTCTCTCCAGTCCATCCATGGGACTCAAGAGTAGCCAACACACTCTACTGTTCTTACAATCACTGCTTGCCCCAATCATACAAACACCTGGGATAGTGCCTGGGATAATGCCCTGCTGTGCTTTCCACCCACAGCCCATCACAGCTGGCTGAGGGGTTGGGGGGGGGAGCATAATAACTGCAGGGCCACAAAAGGCCTGGAGCCATGAGCACTTCACCTACCACCTGGATGGAGTCATCATCACCCACATCCTGTTCATGGTGAGTCGTCAAGACCCCAGGCCTATCTGAGAGGCTGCTGTTCTCAGCAGAGTGCTGGAGCTGGCTCACCCCCTCTCTTGGGAAGGGACAACGTGCTTTTCCTCTGGACTCTCCATCCAGTAAGGGCAAGTCGGTAGCTTGAAATCTTCCAAGGTGGGAGTATTCATACCATGGAAGTTGACTAATGCTACAAATTAAATTGCTCCCCACCCCACCCACGTAGCCCCAGAAAGCCCGTTCTTAAACATTTTTTCGCTAGTTTTCTCTTCAGCCCGCTTCTGGCACCCATGGTCTTAGGTTGAAGCCTCAAGAAACAGACAGAGATGGAGGTTTGGCAGCAGGAGGTCTACTGGGGTCCTGAGGGAATGAAGGAAGCAGGATGGGCCACTGGGGGAACTGACAACATCACACAGTCTTATCAAAGGTCTCCAACAAGCCCAGCAGGAATTTTAGAGTTGGGACTGTCCCACCCAGTGGCCCAGAACTGAAGCAGGAAACCGGGCCTTTTAATGCCACTCCTGATGAGTCAAAGACGCCAGCCACCCCCAGGCGAGTGTGTCCCCTTAGGTGAGGCAGTTACTTCCATGGAGGGCACTTCCTGGGGAGGAACTCAGCTGTGACTAATAAGTAGCCAAAAAGCATTCCTGCAACACGTGGGGAACTGAGTGTTTCTGCACTAAAAGTGGAAGTTCAAGTATCTTCTTGAACCACTGTGAGCACCCTTCTGTACAAATACTTATCTTACTTTATTTCTTAAGTACATCATTTACTCCACAAACCTATTTTCCCTATTATAAAATTCTTTATAATTCATTTTTTAAAGATTGTATTTATTTATTTGACATACAGAGATCACAAGTAGGCAGAGAGGCAGGCAGAGAGAGAGGGGGAAGCAGGTTCCCCGCTGAGCAGAGAGCCCGATGCGGGGCTCGATCCCAGGACCCTGGGATCATGACCCAAGCCGAAGGCAGAGGCTTTAACCCACTGAGCCACCCAGGCACCCCTCCAAAGCATTTTCTTATGGATAGTATTTGTACACATTGATATATTAATAGGAACATTCCTAAGAAATATGGTTAAATGGGTTGTATTAATTTATGGTTTCATCAGCTCGGTCACCAACACTAGTTATCAGTATTTGCAAATGTGACAGTTGAAAAATGTATTCAAGTTTAGTTAAACTGGCACTAAAATTGCTAACTGTCCTATATTCATCCTACTTTTCTCACTCTGAATGTTTTTTCCTTATTGAATTGAAAGGATTTTTTAAAATATAATTAGGATTCTAGCCTTCTTTTAAATATTTTTGAATATCTTCTCCATTTTTAAAATACATATGTTTTTGGCTACTGAGATGTTGTTTTATTGCATAATCAAAATTTTTGTTTTTTTCTCTAATGGGGTCTCACCTTTTTACATTTAAAAATACATCCACTACCTTTGAACATGTATAATGATCAGTATATAGGAGGCTTTCAACCAGTATCATCAAGTTGACTGATACAGAAAAGGACTGTAAGAAAGAAGCATGTTGAATTATATAAAATTGGGCATAAACTACATCATGAAGACAAAGATAATAGAAGAAAGAAGTCTATAAACCTTTATCTTTAAAATATCTGAGGGTCATCTATATTAAAGATAATCATTTGAGGGCCATCCTGGCTCATTAATGTAGTGTTTAAGTATTAAATATTTCATTGCCATTAACTAGCATATATTCATTTAAAAACTATATCCTCTATTTATTAAATTGAAATGAATTAGCAGATGCTGTGTTGAATTGTTGATTCCTTAAACCTAACATAAGATCAATCTCTTTGGAATTTTCCTAAGTTTCTTAGCTTTACGTTATTTTCATTTATCTATGTGTCTTAACCACTATACACTTATTGAAGGCAAGAATTAGAACGTCAGTTTTTTACAGCTACTGAGTAATTTAACCAAGTATCTTTTTTTAAAAAAGTATCTTCTTGCACATTACTATTATCTCTAGAAATGAGGCTAAATGTATTGACTTCTTAGTATAAAGTTGGCACCATTTTAAATGCTTTCAATTACAATTCATATAATCTTTATAATAACCCTATGAATTAGGTGTGTTATTTACATTTTATCAGATGAAGAAACTGGAGAGCAAAAAAGTAATCTGCCAAAGGTCACACCTTTGTGTCCCTGAGAAAACAGTCTGACCCACACAGTCTTACTCCTAACCCCACATTTGGAATAAATTATATATTTCAATTATTCATGACAATAGTATCACATCAGATAAATAGGCCAAGGATGTGCCACTACTGTATTGTAAAGAGTAACTATAGAATTTGATGTAACTTGTATAATTTGATGTAATTTTCATGAGAAAATTAAAGTTTGATAACATTGGGTTTCAGGATAATTTATTTTATCTGTATTTTCTAAATATTCTAGAATATCCTTGAATGATTGAGTAATATAAAAGAAATAAAACAGCATTTGGTTCAGAGTGAAAAAGAAGGAAAAGGTAGAATTCTCTAAGTGACTTATATTTCACTGACGAAATCAGCTAACATTTTGGACAGGAAAGGAGTAGTGAGACCCTTTTCCTAGCATTATTCTTCCTTTGTTCCTCTCCTCAAAGAGAAGCTTAAAAGAGCACAGTGATTTGAAGCACTCAACCACAGATTAGTAACAATTCTGATGATTTATACCCATTTTAGATAAATCCACTGAACCTTCAAGATCATTTATATTTAAATTTTTGGTGTTTCCTTGATGACTTTTTAAGTATATGGTCAAATCCCTAAAATGAGGGTGTCAGGAAAGTTTAGTGAGCTGCCAGGACTGACCACATGGGGTTCATTTACAAAAGGAGCAACACCTTGTAACTGTAAGAAAAGTCCATTTAACCAGCTACCAGACCACAGCTCCTCATTTCTGGCCTGGAAGCAGTTCTGTACCCCATGCTTTTAAAGAACATTTTTATTTCGGGCACCTTTGCTCTCCTGTTCGTAGGCACTCAGGTGACTGTAACTCAGCACTGAAGGGAAGGCGCCCTCCTTCAGAGCCTCTAGCACCTGTGCAGGACTGACTCCATGGAAGCTGCTTGTCCTGGGTCGGGCACAGCTATCTGCGCTCCCTATTCTAAGTAAGTCCTATCATCTTCCCGCTCTTCAAAGCTAACCACGCCCCTTTATCATTTATCATCACATCATCAGTTGACACTGCGCAACCCACATATTCTAGAAGAGCGTCTCAACAGGCTAGAAGCTTCCTCTACCATTTTCTTCGGTAACTTCATCTGGTGCTTTAACTTCAGAGAGACTCCAATGCAGGCAATCCCAGCCTTGACGCTGATATTTCAAATGACCTTCCCTGGGTTTTCTATGTGACAAGGCGCATAAGGGAATGACGCCGCGGTCACTTCAGTCATCTGGAGAACTTGAAGTGTCCCCAGGGAGCTGTCAGAACAATCAGCCCCTCCTTCAGGAAATGAGAGGAAGTGCCAACCCAGTGGAAATTTATTTATTACCTATTTGAAGGCTGCTGAAATAACAAAACATCCTTCTCACCAGGCAAACCAGGGCTACACAAAGAAACCGAGAATATTCTCACACTGGGGCGGTGAGTGTCGTTCAGGCAAGTGCTAAGGAGTATTTTGTTAAGGGCGCTCCCAAAGAAGGAAGGCGGCAACGCGATCGTGTAAAATAAATTAAGCATCAGTGAAAAACTTTCCTTGACCCAACAACTCCTTGCCGGAAATCTGCTAGAAGCCGACCTTGGCGCCAACCAGGTCAACAGGTCCTGCGTCAGAGTGAAGCTTTGTTACAGTGCCACTGTGCTGGGAAACCCCCGCACTCGGGTTCAAAGAGTTGGGGGAGGGAGTTTAAAAAAAAAATAAAATAAAATAAAACCTGCCACCTGGAGCAGCTACGCCCCAAATCAGAGGAGATGGCAAGCTTTGTTTCTCCAGCCTGGGGAGAAACCCAAGGATTGGAAACCTCCATCATTTTCTCCCCGTTGCCAGGGCAGAGCTCCACATCTAGAGACTTCGTGTGCTGACCCTGGGGCAGAGGAAGGCCGTCCCTGGCCTCACCTGCGCCTTCCCCTTCCTTTCCTCTTTCTGCACGGCCTTTTGGGGGCTACCTCTGATCTGTAAATCTCTGTCAATCCCTGAGAACAGATTCTTGTTTTCCAAATGGCCCCCGCCTGTGCTTTCTTGGAGTGTGTGTTCTTGGTCCTCTCTGTCAAGTCTTCCTCCTTTCCAATCTATTTAAAGTGACGCAACACATGAAAATAGGAAGACGGAATGGAGTCTCGAGACCATAACCTCGACATCCTGTCTGTCTCCATTCTGCGTGGCTTGCTCTACAGAGACCAGACTCGGGATTATCATTTCCTGTGGACCTGAACTTCCAGCCGGCCTATGGGTTTCAGCCTTCCCGGCCCCCACTGTCATCATTAACTCCACACCACGGGCTAGATGGTTCCCCTCAAAAATGGGAGGAACAGACCTTGAGCTCTGAGGCCCTGCCGAGCAGCTCTGATGGTCCAGGCCCCTTCCCCCTCCAGTGCTCAGGAAGCCAGTTCCCCAACACTACACGGCACCGCGAGGGCTGGCTGCTGGAACCCTGGCAAAGAGGAAGATTCTCCCCCTGCTGTGCAACGTCTTAGCTACCCAGGCAGCACCACGGCCTTTCCGGGGACACCTTTTTGATCGGCAGCAGGTCCAAACAGTGTGAGCAGGAAAGACCCCCAGTAAAGTTTTGTGACCACGGACGCTGGCAGCCATGTTCCCTCCAGAGGGGACACCTGAGAGGGTGACCGCTTACCCACAGACGCTCCAAGGCCTTTTTCTGACTCGGGATAGAACACAGACTAAGGGGCTCCTGGGAGTCCTCCTGGGGACGCAGTGTGTGCAGAGCAGAGCGAGAGCATTTTTCTAGAACCGGGCTGTCCACCCCCCTCTCCCCTAGTCCAGCTCATGAGCGATCCTGCTGGCCACTTGTTTTTCTTAAAGACAGCACATTCCACAGGGTTGTGCACGGTCAGCTGTGCCCCACAGGACACTGACCACCCGAGGTAGAACCATGGTGCCCTCTGGAGCCAGGGAGGGACTGCTGTCCCCAAATCGTCATCCCCTCTCATCCCTGGGGCGGCGGCAGGTGCTCTCCTGCTGTTCCAATGTTTGGGACACGTCCCAGGTGTCTTTGGGTCTCCCTGACAGATCCTGATATGTACCGCTATGGTCATTCTTTTTTTTTTTTTTTCCAAGATTTTATTTATTTGTCAGAGACAGAAGGAGAGAGAGCGAGCACAGGCAGACTGAGAGGCAGGCAGAGGCAGAGGCAGAGGGAGAAGCAGGCTCTCTGCCGAGCAAGGAGCCCGACGTGGGACTCGATCCCAGGACCCTGGGATCATGACCTGAGCCGAAGGCAGCCGCTTAACCAACTGAGCCACCCAGGCGTCCCTATGGTCATTCTTATAATAAAGAGCCGGCATGCTTTAAAGAGAGAAAGAGAGCTAGCCGAAACCTCACCTGCCTGAGCTGAAGCACTTCCCGGAGTTCATGAGAACACCGGACTCTTTCACAAGCCTGGGGGACCCCCGCCCCAAGTCACCCGCAGGGGAACTCAGTCCTCTAAAGTTACAAACGCTGTGTTTGGCTGCGCTGCTAGAAGTGCGGACGGCTCTGCCCCTGAGGACACGGCGGTGTTCGTGGCCACCGCGCCCTGCGTCCCCCCAAGCTCCAAGGACAGGGGCGCGGGGTCCCCAGAGCGGGTGGGTGCCAGGGCCGCAGAAAGCCTCCTTCCGACCCCTCCTCCCCCGCACGGCCGCCCACCTCCCAGCACCTACCGGGGGGACCCCCAGATGCTGCCCCCAGCAGGCCCGCTGAGGAGGCCCCACGGCACCCAAAGTCCTGGCCCGCCCGACCAGGCTCCCCTCCCCCGGGGCCAGCCACGAACCTCCCCCCAAACCTAGCGGCTGGTCGGCGGGAATGAGCGGCCCGCAGACAGCCCAGTGACCGAGGGACCAAGGCCCCGCGAGAAAGTCCTCAGTCCCCACGACGGCGCTCAAGGCCCCCCACGTCCACCAGGCACCGGGCCAGGCAGGCGGGCGCCCCTCCCGGCCCCCTACCCCCACCCCCACCCCCACCCTCTCCGGGCCCAGCGGACCTGGCCTACCTGCCCCTGGGTGGGGAGCTCTGCTCGTCCCCCGCCGTCAGACCAGCGCCGGGAGCACAGCACGCGGCCGCCTCCGGGAAGCCACGACCTCCAGGTGACCTCCCGGTGAGCTCGGCCCCACCTGCGACGGCTGGGAGCCTGCGCCGCGTACGCAGACGCACGTGGAGGCCAGGTGCGGGGCATCCCGGGCATCAGGCCCCGGGGTGCAGCTGGGCCCCGCCTGCCCCACCTGCAGGGTGTTCTAGACGCCGCCCGCCGCCCGCCCTCGGGCCCCGGAACCTGCCGCCGGGATCCGCCTGCGGCCGAAGCAAAACGGGTGAGAACCGGCTCCTGGGGCTGCTGCGGCCGATGGGTCACCCGTGAACAGACACAGTCCCTGAAAGAGGCATTGACACCCTCCAGTCCCAAGTGACAGATGCAGAAAAACACAAACAAAACGGATCTTAAAGCCTCTCAGGAGAATGTAGAACCACCTCAGAAAACTACACGGTTTGAGTGAAAACGCTGCTTTATTTAGACTTCAGCAAAGTCTGGAACTGCTCGTCTAAGAAGCTGCTTCGTGGAGGCAAAGAGCACATCCAGCTGAGGGAACGCAACAACGCGCCCGAAAACGCAGGCTGTGAAGGATCCGAAGAGCCAGTTAAAACCTCTGAGGCAAACGGTGGTGAAGCCGGGCAGGTGGGCAGGCCGCCTTGCAGACGGTTCCCTGAATGACCCACCCTGGCCCTAGAGCAGATGCGTGGATTGCAGCAGTGGAGGTCATCTGGTCATCGACGCTGATGGGTAGATGCTTCTTTTAAAAGGCTTGAGGGAGAAAAATAAGAAATACTCAAAAACATATTTGAAGAAATCCGAATGAATGAGGAACCTACAGGAGAAATTAGAAAAACCTTCAAAACTGTGTTTGCAGTCTGAAAACCTACAACTTGGAAGAAATGCAGCTGAAACTTCAAGTTCTGCCTAAATTCCACCCAAAGCATGCCATGGACATGGGCAGAGGAGGAAACGTGCTGCTTAGAAATAGAGAATGAATGTCGCAAGTGCATGGAGACAGCCCTCAATACATCAGAAGCCCCCCTTCTACAGGGACAGGCGAAGACGCGGACAAAAACCAGAAAAAAACTACTTTCTTCTGTCACAACCAGATTCTCCTCTTTGGGAAAAGAGCCCATGGAAGTCTGATGGCAGCTCTGTCCACCAAGAGGCTCAGGTCATGATCCTGGGGTCCTGGGATCGAGCCCCAGGTTGGAAGAGTTATAGCGGCTAAAGCCGACTTCACTTCTAGCTTTGCCAGTGGCCCTTTTGCTCTTACACCTGTAGCCACAAAGGCCTGAATGGGGGGGGGGGGGGGGCTGTCCGTGGATCATCAGGCCCCAGGGAAAGAGGAGTTCCACCCGGGACAGCTCAGAGACCCACAGTCACACGCAGGCTTGATTCGGCTTCCGCAGCAGCAAACCTGAACCCCACAAGCACAGCGGAAGAGCTCCCCGTTTTCTCTCGTTAAAAGCAATTCTGTAAAAAATTAAAACAATAAATACAAAAAGGTAAAAGTAATTTTGATGTATCTCTTTATAGTTGAACGGCTACGACTTAAATCATGCTGCAGTTGCTCCTACTGAAGCCTTGACTGCATTATAACTTTAAGGAAAGTGTTTTTAAATACGGATTTGTTTAATGTAATTCTTATGGATACATTATTTCCACCTCCGTGGGCCCTCCAGAATTAGTTATTGTATGTACTGTGATTTTGTTTTAAATTAAACACTATGACTGAAACCCATCATTGAAATTTGATATAAATAGAGATGTTTAAGACAGGAAATACCATTTATGTGTGGTAAAATAATGTATTTCACACAAAATTTGCCTGTAGTATCAATGCATCCATCTACCTCTGCCTTCCAAAATATTCTAGTCTTCTGAGCTTTTTGTTCACTTCAGCTGACTTTTATTTTGAGAAAAGGAGAGGAATTATCAGAATTCTACTCTGAATAGGAGCAGGCAACCAAAGAAGGAATAAGAAGTAGGACATTATATTCTCGAAGCACATTAAGCACAGGGTCACGGTTTCTAACCTGTCCACTTGCCCTCACACTGATTGCGCACCTGTTGGCTGTCAGACACTCTGCAGGGGTTGGGGCTTCTAGAGGGTTCCCCTTCCACCACGTGGCTGGGAGGGCTCCGGAGCCAGGAGGGGGCTGAGAGGACAGAGCTGCAGGAATGTCAAGAAGCAGCCCCTTCCTCAAATGCGGAGGGGCCTTGAGGGGCAGCAGGTGAGGGAGGGGAAGAGAAGAGCGCGCTAAGTGGAAGAGAGCAGGAGAACACGCGCGCGCACCAGAGCAGCCGTGGCCTCGGGGTGAGCAAGCGGGTGTGGCAGGCGTTGGAAGCCCGCCCGCCCACGGGAGCTCTCGCCCACCATGCTAGGGCTTGGGCTTCTCCTCTCACTCCCGTGGAAGCAGCTGCGCAGAGCGTGCCGAGATGGCGTCAGAGGGAACGTGATGGCCGCTCCACAACAGAAGTCCTGGGGACAAGACGGGCAGCTGGGGGCGGCCGACTGCCCCGCGGGGTGGAGAACGATGGGGACTTCGGGAGACCTTGAAAAGGGAGCACGTGTGGGGTGTGGACTAGATGCGCATAGGGAGATGGAGTGACAGAAGAGTGTGAAGTTGTAAGATTTTCTGAAATCCGGTGGCTTTAAAGTTGGCACCAAAGAACAGACGGGGGGCGGGGTGGATCACGGAAAACCAGTTGCCTGTTCAGGCTCCGGTCCCCAACACACCCTACATAACCACATAAACGTAGAGACTTTTTACCTGGTGTTCCAAGAAAAGGCTAATGTTGTTAAACTGTTGTGGGTTCTCCCTCTCTCTCTCTTTTTTCACTTGAGGGCCTAAAACTGAATTTATCATGTTTTCGACGACCCACTCTCCATATTGATACATGCAAAGCCTTTTCTCCACCCCTCCTTGCCTTTCCTTCTTCCCCTCTTCTTAATGATGCAGGGAGCACCTGCACATCTCTACTGTGCACATCGGGGGGTGGGGGGGCCTGGGTGGCTCAGTGGGCTAAGCCTCTGCCTTCAGCTCAGGTCATGGTCTCAGGGTCCTGGGATTGAGTCCCGCATCGGGCTCTCTGCTCAGCAGGGAGCCTGCTTCCCTTTCTTTCTGCCCACTTGTGATCTCTCTCTGTCAAATAAATAAATAAAATCTTAAAAAAAAAAAAAGTCTCTACTATGCAAATCAAACTAAAATGATCACAGTAATCTAAACCTAAACTTGCGGTTCCTCCAGCCCCATCCCATTCTCTCTGTCTGCTCTGGTGCAACCTGAATCCTTCATTCACATTTCTATGTAGCTTTATCATACATCTATATACACACATATATATTTATATTTATATATTCATATATATATTGCTAATACTGGATATCATCTTCCTTATTCCTATATATTCCTACCTATATTCCTATATCTATTCCTAAATATTCCTTATTCCTATATTATAATGTACTCCTAAAACTGGATATTTAAAACATTTAATCTGTTTTTAACTTTTTACTTTAACATTTTATTGCTAAGATTCATCCCTAAGGTCATACGCCACTCAGTGCTTTTTGCTAATTTTCTTGAATGGAAACATACTGTAGTTTATTTATCTACTCTCCTGTTGAAGGACACGAGATCATTTCCAAATTTGAGCTTTTATGCATGCTTTTCTCCCCCGGTCTATAGGATGCTTCTACCAAGTTGGGATTCCCCATTTTTTTTTCAGAAGAGGGAGATGGAATGAATTCTCTTCACATATTTTTTCCCATAGAGTTCTAAAAACACTTATTTCAACTCGAGTGATCTATCTTTTCACACTGACTATTGATGCTGAATCCACAAAGAGTGTTTATATAACACCAAATATGACAAGCCATTTTGCCTAGTTTAAACTACTGGTTGGCTCCACGGACAAATAAATCACACAAGTTACTGAAACTAACCCGTCCATTGTGTGCAGACAGTGCACACAGAAGCCCCATAAATCCTCACAGTGGTAGATCGGAGCGTTTTCTCTAATTTTCAGATAAGACATTGGTAGTGAATTGGATTCCCATCCCGTAAGACCCCTGTTCCTCAGTGGCACAGAGACTAGTTCCCGACCTAACAGGGACTAAATCGAGGACGCGCAGCCTGTACAGAGAACAAATGTCGTTCCTGAGCTTCAGGCCCTGAGCGGTAGCATTTCCACTGCTGTGCTGTCAGTGTTTCTTCTCCAACATTCTCTCCAAACTCCTAAACAGTGAACCTCCCGGCGCCTTTCCTGGCCTGGGGGTATCTGGAGTAAAAACACCTGCACTGTGCCGGTCGGTACAGACGCATGGGGACCTGCACAGAGAAGGACACGAGGACTCTAATGCTTTCGAGAAGATACCACCTGCCAGCCTCGCAGATGTTAACATCCCCAAAGTGGTGCAGAGTCGAAAAATGTGTCACTCGTTAAAACACTGATGCTTTGTCCTGCTGACTACAGGTGGGAGTTTGGAGGGTTGGGGGAGGGCTTCTGGGATAAGCGTCAGATGATTTTACCTCCCCAGTGTTTCCAGAATTTCTGTCTCAGCCAAATTTGAACAACATATTCACAGAGTTTCTTACTCTCTACATTTTCATTCCCTAAAGTCTCTCTGGAAATGGGGACTTTTTCCTCTTTCCACCAGAGTGTAGAGTACTCATTTTCTTTGCTCATTCAACAAATACGTATTGAATCAGAATGAAGTGCCAGGCACTCGGCCAGATCCCAGACATAGAATTCTGACAGAAGAAAAACGGAAAAATCCCCTGCCCTTAGCGGCTCTAAGGAATCGCCGTGTGAGGTGTCGTGAGCATGACAGCAGGGAGACCGAGGCAGAGCCTGACCCATTCTGGGCAGCACAGGAGAGAGAACCCTTAGGGAGGGGAAATGACGCTGGGGTTCCACGGCGAGACCCGAATGAGCGGCGGCCGGCATCAGAGAGGACGCACTTCCTATTGCTGCTTCTCCTCTGTCGGTCTGTCTGTCTCCCACGCAGGACACAGTATCCCCTGCTGACCACCACACCGCCAGCAAGGACGCTGGTCTTCCCACTTCCATCCTGCCCAGGCTAATCAGTTCTTTTCTCAGTAAGCTTGGGAATATTTTGTTGTTGCTGTTAAGAGACACACAGAGAGAGAGAGACAGAGAGAGAGAGAGAAAGTGGGGGAGAAGGCAGAGAGGGGGAGAGAGAGAATCTTAAGCAGGCTCCATGCTCCCACACAGAGCCCAACATGGGGCTCGATCTCGTGACCTTGAGATCACAACCTGAGCCCAAATCAAGAGTCAGACACTTAACGGACTGAGCCACCCAGGTGTCCCAAGCTTGGAAAAATTTAAAAAAAAACACGATCAACGTGCATTAAGTCATGCTAATCCAACCCTTAACATCCCTCCACAGCTCCCCATTTGTTTCTAGCTAATTCTCTTTGCTGTGATCCTCAAAGCCCTGTCCAGCATCTGCACTACCTATCGTGTGACGTCACCTCCTGCTCGTCCCATGGACTGCTCACGGGTTCGGCAAAGCTCTTCTTCACAATTCCCCCAGCAGGTCAACATCCCCGCTCTGGGTCTTCAGGCCGGCTCTCTGCCCAGAATTCTCTGCTTCCTTTCTGTATGACTAAAAGAGTCTCGTCTTTCAGGTTTCAGCTTGATTGGCGTCTCCTCAAAGTCTCTACCCTTTTCATGTCTTTCATAGAACCTATAAAAATTATATTTCATTTATTTGTACAATGTTTCTCTCTCTTCTACTAGACTAAAATCTCCACAAAAGTAACAACCACATTCCTTGTTCTGTATCAGAGGTTAGTGTAGGGCCTGGTATATCATAGACCCTAAGTGCATGTTTTTGCTGAATAAATGGACTGACGTGTCAGATACACTTTTTTTTTTTTTTTTTTTTTTGGTTAAATAAAATCTTTGTTACAAGATTACTCTACAAGCAAGGGGGAAAACGGGGAAAAATTTTACATAATACAAGCTGATAAGTCCCAAGATCTTTAGGATGAGTCAACACGTGGGAGAGTCAGTGGTTTAGTTACAGTTCAAGGTCAAAGGCCTGAGACCCCGGAGAGAAGATGGTGTCCTTGCACTCTGGAGTCAAGAGAAACCTATGGCCAGTTGGAAGGCAGCCAAGCCAGAGGAATTCCCTCTTACCGAGAATCCTTTTTGTTCTATTCAGGCCTTTGACTGATGGGATGAGGCCCACCCACCTACCACTGGGTAGAGCAGTCTTCTTACTTAGCCTGCCAAGTCCAATGTTAAAGTCACCTGAAAACACAGACATGACATTTGACCAAATGTGTGGGCACCCTGTGGCCAGTCAACTTGACACATAAATTAACCATCCCCATCTCCCAGTAACCTCACAATTGTGTTTCCGCTGCATATCACTGACCTTTAAGCTTTTTGGCTGAGCCCTTTAAGCTTTTGGTTGAGCCCAAATTCACAACACAGGGGACTCCAGAATACACTGTGCGTGATTCCAAGATGCAGGTTCCTCATGACTCTTGCTGCTGCCCGACTCTTTGTGCTTCTGGAGCTGGAATTCCTTCTGCGAGGGAACAGACGTAACTAGAGGCACAGCAAGAACCCCAAAGTGCAAAGTCACCACCACCACCAAGTGACAGAACACAAGACATGGAATCTATAATAAATAATAAATATTGGTAGTATTGTAATTGTGTAGTAATAAATGTTTGTCATTATTACTGAATAAACATCATTTACTTACTGCATGCCAAATACTGTTCCAAGTACTTTACTTATCCTAATTTAATCACCATGATGGCCCTAGTTACTACGCTTATTCCTCTTCTATAGGAGAGCAAACGGAAGCACAGGGAGGTTAAGGATGGAGATACTAAAGGCAAATCCCAGGTCCATACCCAGACATGTCTGCTCTGGAATCTGTGTTCCTTCCTAATGCGCTCGACTGTCCGTCGGAGAGCCCACTGTGCTACTGACACTTCACTTCTTTAACAGCCACGTCAGTTCCGCAAGTTGAAATGACTACACGAGGAAAAGGAAGAAACAAAGACCATCTAATTTACAGTGAAGACACTGATGTTGACTGCTGAGGTGACATGCCCAAGGCTATAAGGCAACTTAGCGGAAAAAAGGATTTTTCCAGCCAAATCTGTTGGACCTCTAAACCAAGTCTCCAGTATTCCTCAGCCACCTCATCTACGTGGATTGACGCCCAGTGGGTTCCTCCATCTCCAAAACCAAGCTCCCAATCCAGATGAAACATCATCTTAAGTGTAGAGCACAGTCAGGATCAGGGAACTTTAGTCGGGTCATATTTTTTCTGCATGAATTTTATGTATCAGTGAAAAGGGAATAGGTAGGGCTTGTGCAGAAATGGATTTATATTTCTGATTTCTCTCTGCATGGATTATTTTTGATGGTAAAAATGGATCAGTTGGAACGACAAATGCCAGGCACTTATTTATAGCTCTGGCCACTTACGTGGCAAACTGATTGACGTAAAATATGTCCAAACCAATTGTATCAGATACTAACCAGGGAAAGAAGAGGACCAGGTCACAAACTGCCGAGAGTCCAGCTTTACATAGGTACAGACCAGGAGTCACCCGGGACGGTTTAGAGAGGTTTGTCATTAGCTAAAATTCATCCCACCGCTCTCTCTACTTCTGGAATTTTGCTTTTGTAAATGGAGAGACAGGAACCTAGCTAAACAATCAGGAAATCTGAGCCTTCCCACATATGTCTGTAAGGCCTCCCATGTGGGCATAAAGTAACTTCTTGCACACACTGCCTCAAGGACTATGAGGTCTGGATTAGCAACATGAAGCCAATGTTGATATCCCTCCAGCCAAGCCCCATGCATTAAGCACGGTATCTACAAATACCACAGCTACCATCTGTGTCCACCATTTTCATTGTGTACAATTTTTCCTAGAATGGATTCGTATTCTGTAGGTTGTTTCAATAATTCTAAATATTTCAGACACTGTTCAAATGTTCATGGGTATTTAGCCATTTGGCTGTTTAAAAATAGTCCCTAGGGATAATCGTTTATAAATATTTTTCCCAGAAAAATCACAGGTACTTAGGAGGATGGGCTTGTGTTTGGGCACTGTGTGCACAAAATATTATCCAATACATTAAAAATGACATTACAAATAGTCTACATTAGCTAAACGGGCAGCTGTGATATATGTTTCTCAGCAGATATTTCTAAATAGTCGCGATTCCCATCTGCCCATCACAGTTGCCGAGGCGCTGCCTAGATGCCTAGAAGCAACATGAACATATTTCCTCTGTTTTAAATATGCATAAACAATCTACCAGGACACACTGATCTTCCCCCATTCTTTTTTTTTTTCTTCTCTTAACAAAGCAAAGGCTAAATAAAGCAGCTACAATAAGGGATTTTCTAAAGGTGAGCTGTCACTGGAAAAACCTCCCGTAATTTCGGGTTTGGCTGGCAAATGTTTGAGGCTGGATCCCTGGAGAAGTTCCCACCCTCTACCTGCTGAAGACACAGACTAAAACTTTGCACTGCCTATTCAGAAATAACAGGCCCGTATCATAGGTTAGCTATTAAGTCTGGCAGAGACCTAATAAATATACACGTGGGAAATACCTCTGAGGACAGGTGCTGACGGCTGGCACAGCCCACGGTCCGTCAGTGGCAAAAAGAAAAGGTCAGGCAGTATGATACACATTCACAGTTTACTGTGGTGTTTGTCCAGCGTGCTAATAATAGCTCAAAGAAAATAATTTGTTCTCAGGTAAGTCCCAACAATTCTCCAAATTCTCATAGTACTGACGGACTGAACAGAATCCCTTCTGCTAAGCTTTGCTTTCATTTTCAGTCCCATCGTCTTTTTTCAGTGGGTCTATGAAAGATGTAAATACGGTGTGTCAAGGAATATAATTCAGTGATAGTAACTCAATGAGGCATTGGCTCCATTTCCCAGTGGGATGTTCTGCAAATCTTTCTCTCCCTGAAGAAACTGATGGAGTTGTACCTGTCAAGAACAACACACTGCTATGTTTGGCATTTCCCCAAGTTGTGCTAGGAAGACCTTGAATTTGACTCTGTTATCTTAGCTTGAAATATTTCGACTCTACCATGAAATGGGGCAAACCAGCCAAAGGAGTGGGGAGAGGAGTGATTATATATTTTGGAAGAGGAAGACAGAGTCTTATCTTCTGCAGTGTGTCACTGGCTTAGATTTTTAACTTAAGTGTACAAGTTCAAGTTCACAGCAGATTTTACTTCTTAGAATTATGACTTATTGAGGTCTAGAAAATGCAGATAGCTTACAAATGAAACTGCTTTTTCCTCTTTTTTGCTATTTCCTGGGTCTCAGAGTTAGAAATTTTCCCATCACATGTAATATTAAACTCTCCCCACACTCCTTCCCTGGTTATTAAAGAGATATGTTATAGAAACAACCTCAAGCCCCTCATTACATGATAAATACACATTTTCACTGTTTGCTCAGTTTAATTCTGTATACAAGAGTTGCATTTATAAGGAAATGCTTACCTTATTAGGACCGCTGAGAGTAGCTTCCTACCTTTGGCTCATAATAGTCACCTGTTCCTGGAAAGCTTCTTAGAGGCTTTTTCATTGTAAGCAGGACTCCCATGTGCATCACAATATCCAACACATTGTAACTGACAGGACTTTAGTGAAGAACATTCTGGAGCTTAGGCACAGGAAGCCGAAAACCAACAAACAAATTCACATAAAATTCTGTGAGCCAATCAAAGCGTGGTAGCCTAACAGAACCTGGCAAATATTAAAATATAACAGTATGAACAAAGCACTAAAATAGAGAATTTGGGGAAATCCGGGAGGTGTTTTAGCACAAGGTGAATTCAAATCAATGAGTGAGTTCAGCACGTCAGGACAACTTGAAAAATATCTCAAATTGTGTCATTTTCAAAGGCAAATGAGCTATTTGCATGCTTTGCTGCAATCTGAACATGGTGCTAATTAGATTACAGCTGAATGGCTTCCAGCACCCATCTGTTTCACCTCCTGAAATAGAGTTGGATCCGATGCGGTACCTATATGTGAGCTTTGGTTTTTGCCAAGCCATGTAGGAAAGTTTAGATGTTCTACAGCCTGAATTTTGTAACTTGGCAGTAAAATGTGTAGGTGTGTCCATGTATATACATCCATTATTCTCTTAAAATATACGCTTAAAAATTCATGCTTTCATGTTATCTTAAAGAATTGAGGTTTCATGAAACCAATGGGCTCATTTAAAAAGCATCATTCACCTTTTGTTCCATTTTCCACTCCCACGTTATGGTTTCCAGCATTGACCCTACCTTGGAAAAAAGTCCCCCTCTCCCCCCCCACCCCCATTCTTTCGGATTAAGTGTCTCTCGGAAGCAGGTTTCCCTTCCTGTTTCTTCACATCTCATAGAAAAGTAAGAACAAAGAAAGATCCTGGGTTCTCAGAAACCTTCAAAACAGCCACACAATGGCCAGACAGAGGAAGGCGATGCTCTTTGATGGGCACCGGCTTCCTCAAAGTCTGTCACCGCCTCAGTTTCAGCAGCACCTGGAGGACGCTTTTCTCCATGTGCTGCACAAAGGCCTCAGAGGTGGGTAAAGGAGTGCGTGCCACCCCGGCGAGGAGGGGCTTGAAAATGCTGCGGAGCCACGGATGGGACAAGCAGGGGTTCTAAAGTACCAGTTGGCAATCCCCACGCCCCCAAAGATGGCGGGTACCATGGCCACGGCTGAGAGATTTGGGACCACTGGGGCAACAGGGAATGGGAAAACAAATACATATTTGAATTCAGGTAGAGTGACTTAATTCACAAATCGGTACTTCACGATTTCCAACTTTCATATCCTCACACCATATTTTTTCCCAGCCCGTTCTGTTCTTCCTCTACATAAAACTTCCATAGGTACCAAATTACTATAGACAAAACAAGATGCGACCACTCCCTGAATAAACTGGTCCTTTCTCGACTCTGCTAAAGAACTAAAATGTCTACCGAGCTGGTATTCAGTTAGTGTATCAGGAGCTACACATTGTTAGCCCTCTGTCTTATTCATTCCTCCCCAAACCCAGGGAGACAGATCCCATTACCCTGCTTTTCCAGTAACAAAACAAAGAAAAGAAACAGTAAGTAACTGTCCCAAAGACACACAGCTACTGATTCTCCAAACAATATGGCTGCCGAATCTCATTTCTTCTCCTCTTCCCCCTGCGGGGCAGTCAGACAGGACGTCCCGGTGAACTCAGGGACTGAATGTCTCTTGGCCTTCAGAGGTGGCCAGTTCGGCAGCCCTCAGATCTCCTCAGATCACAGAACAGCCATATGTGAACCAGGCAGTATACGCAGAGATTGGAGCGGTCGCAGATAATGAAAACTAGGGAAATAGCACATCAAAGTATCAAGTTCGGGCTCCTCTCGAAAAACTCCTATCCCTCTTTGTATACTATAAATTAAGCCCTTATGGGAATTCCACGTATCTGAGGTTGACCTTCACCCAAAACCAGTTGTAAATACGGAGCTAGACCATTTGGAAATACGTAGACTCTGAGAAGGAAGAATTACACTAACTAAACAAATGGTCACGATTTTCCTTGCCAATTGCCACTTTTATTACCATTCTGGGGAGAAAGTATCTGCTTTACACAGAGGGAGGGCAGATGGCTCAGTGGGAGCTGAACTCTGGCATGGCTTAGGAGCTACTAAATCTTGGCCAGACAGATACTGTCTCAAGTATTAGGCATCGCTAAGCAGTTGTTGCCGAAGTGTATGCCCTTTAGAGGCTCTGTATAATAGTATTCATCTCTGCTCCTGGCCTGGCAAGAAAATCCACCTGAGAGTCTCAAAGGTCTTTTCTATCCAAGATCTATGGGCCAACATCTCTGCTTCTTACCGAGACAAAATGCCCACAGAGCACTCGTGCACTCAGCAGAAGCTTTGAAATATAATTCTCTGGTTCCAAAAACGTCCACATGCTAGAATTAGCTGATGATTAAGAAGCTTGTCTCCGTGTCAAAGGGAGGTTCATTTCCCATAAGTAAACTCGTGGTGGGCAGTAGGGTATCATTTATAATCCTCCATTTAAACATACCAAATTGAATAGATGTTGTGGGAGTTTCTGTTCAACTAAAAATAAAGATGTTTCCTTTGGTCTGATAAATGTTGGGAATTTTCTATAAACCCATGCCTCTGGCTCCACCCTCCATCCCTTTTCCCTTGCTTATTTCTGTCTCATATTTTTCATTTCCTGAGCCACTGCCTTTCCTCCAGAACCCTTCCCATTCTGTTTCTTGGAGTTCACGCTTCCTCCAGTAAACGCCAGCCTCTGGTGTCCACACATCTCCACTTCTCCCTTTGCATTTGGTTTTTGGAGGCACAGGATGTTGTATTTGAGAGCACAGGATCTGGGACAAAGCAGAGCTGGAGGGATTCTTTACTCTCAGCTCGATGAATGTGGAGACACAGCTCCCTTACACCCGAGCCTCCTGGATCTGCAAAATGGGAACAAGAACCTCAGGTGTTTCTTGGGAAAATGAAATAGGGGAGCACTTACAAAGCACTTCCCACAGTGCCCTGTGGCTCACCACATTTTCTTTGTCGAGCTGTCAAGAAAGTGTGGACCTCTCTGATTCGAGCGGGCATGGAAATGAATAAAAATTGTGTTTGTCATCACTCGGCATCAGGGAGTACAAATCAAAACCACAATGAGATCCCACCTCACACCAGTCACAACGGCTAAAATTAACAAGTCAGGAAACGACTGATGCTGGCGAGGATGTGGAGAAAGGGTAACCCTCCTATGCTGTTGGTGGGAATGCAACCTTGTGCATCCGCTCTGGAAAACAGCATGGAGGTTCCTCAGAAAGTTGAAAATAGAACTAGCCTATGACCCAGCAATCATAGTACTGGGTATTTACCCTAAAGGTACAAATGTAGTGATCCGAAGGGACATGTGTACCTGAATGTTTATAGCAGCAATGTCCACAAGAGCCAAACTATGGAGAGAACCTAGATGTCCATCAACAGATGAATGGAACAAGAAGATGTGGTATATATACACAATGGAATACTATACAGCCATCAAAAGAAATGAAATCTTGCCTTTTGCAACAACGTGGATGGAACTAGAGGGTATCATGCTGAGTGAAATAAGTCAATCAGAGAAAGACAATTTTCATATGATCTCCCTGATATGATGAATTTAAGAGGCAAAGTGGGGTGTTTGGGGGAAAGGGAAGGAAAAAATGAAACAAGATGGGATTGGGAGGGAACAAACCATAAGAGATTCTTAATCTCACAAAACAAACTGTAGGTTGCTGGGAGGAGGGGTGCAGGGAGAGGGTGGTTGAGTTATGGACTCTGGGGAGGGTATGTGCTATGGTGAGTGTTGGGAAGTGTGTAAGCCTGACGATTCACAGACCTGTGCCCCTATTGTGTTTATTACTTGTCTTACACCGAAAATACCGATATTCCCCAACTTTCTGATCTGCCTACAATATTGTAAAAAACACACCTCAAGAAAAGTACACATTTTTGAAACACAATTTGTAGCCTTGTACAAACATTGTATAAACATTGCCTAAACATTGTATAAAATGTCTCTGCCTTTGTCCCCACCATGCATAAAAAGTTTTTAAAGTAAGATGACAACAGAGGCTCACCTTGAAGACACTTTAAGATTCCAAGTTAAATCAAGTATTTTGTGTATTAACATATTTAATTCAATGGGCTTTCTTTCTTTTTTTTTCCAACTTAGCAATAAAGACTTGGGTAAAATCTATACATAGACTACTTAGAACATATCCAAAAAAGAAAAAAATAAGTTGACATTACATGCTCTACGTGCTCTGGTCAAATAATGGAACCAAATGACAAGGAAATTACTTACAAACAACCCTTTGAGGATCATAATTTACAGCAGTAGAAAGTAAGGGGGAAGAGATTAAGTAACTTGCCTGAGGCCATGCAATTAGTTGTCAGTCAAAGGAAGGAGCTGAGGCAGGTCTAGAATCCAATTCCAGCTGGCCCCAAAGTGTACGTTCTTTCTACTCCGTCGCGCTGTTCAGCCGTGCCCCACCGGATCTGCCAGGCCCTCTTCTTCAATATCACAAAGCTGAGGTTCGAAGCAAATGCACAAAATATAATTATTCTTAATTCAGAATACATTGCAAACAATTGCAGCAATCTTTATTTTAATATACCAACAGTGTAGCACAATGATTCTTAACTAAGGACAATTCTGCTCTCTGGGGAATATTTGCCAATGTCTGGAGACATTTTTGATTGTCCTTACAAAGGGGAGGATGGTGTTGCTGGCATCTGGTTAGTAGAAGTTAGAAATATTGCTTGAGGGGCGCCTGCCTTGGGTTAAGTGTCTGCCTAGGGCTCAGGTCATGATCCCAGAGTCCCAGGATCAAGCCCCGGTGTTGGTGTCAGGCTCCCTGCTCAGCGGGGAATCTGTTTCTTCCACTGCCTTTCACTCCACTAGTGCTGTCTCTCTCTCTCTCTCTCTCTCTCTCTCACTATCTCAAATAAATAAAATCTTTAAAATAAAACAAGAGAAAAAAATACTGCTTGAGCAACTTATGATATACAGGACAGTTCCCTCCAGCAGACAATCACCCACTCCATAATGTCAATGGTGCCTGAAAAACTTGACAAACACTGATGTAGGGGCTTCTGCTTCAGGACAAGTGAAATCGTTTCACTCACCTTCCCACTGTGGACAAATTTTATAAACCAATGAAATATTAGCTGATATTTTCTAAAACACTGAAAAGACAGTGAAGAGCCGAGGGATCAAATTCTGAACAAAGGGAATATTCCAGGGAGGTGAGTGTAGCACATAAAACTGCTTTTGCCCTGAGGGCATTTACTGATAAGAAGCAAGCTACCAAGCTAAGCTGTGGTTTAGTGGTTCTTCAGGACGAAGGGAACGGACCCTCTCCCTCCGACCCCCCCACCCCCCCACCCCCACCCCCCCCCTACCCCGGCTACTCAACATCTCTCAATAAGAGATCAGTGGCATCTCTTCCAATTTAGCTGGGAGTTAAGGGAGGACATCGAGGGTTGCTCTGAACGAGAAATTAATCAGCCTTTGGGCACACTGCAGTCTAAATTTGTATCTTCTTAAGCTTTAATGTTTATTTACTACCAGACTAGTAGTGCCTTGGAGGTACTGGGTGGCTGCAAATGGAAATTATTGCTTCAACAAGTTAGTTATAAGAAGCCTCGAAATTTCTTAGAGACTTTTCAACTACAATGACCATCACACCGTCAAAAATAACATGGTATAGAAGTACCTAAGAAGATGCTCTCAAAATAACAAAGGACAGAAACTCAACGTGTTAGGATAACTACACAGGGAGTGTAAGAAAATTGTGCTCACTGTGGGTAGTGGGCATTCCCACAGGTCACGGCCATCTGGCTCTGTCCTGCTTCCAGCTCAGAAGAGAATCACACTTCCTCGCCTCTTGAAATTAGGAATGGCCATTCACCTTTCTGTCACTCTGCCTAATGCTGCAATTTTGGCTATAGCTGTAAGGAGAAATTACCCGATACCACTTAATTCCCAAAATGACCATGGTTCCCTGCAATACTTACCCTTTGACGTTAATATGCAGCACACTGCGACCAGGGTTCAATGTGGAGTGGCTCTGCAGAGAGGAGGGGCTCTTGTTCTCAGATTGCCAGAATGTTTAAGTGCTGGAGGTCACTTTCAGCCTCAAAGCAATCTGTCTCCAGGCACTTAGCATGCCTGCCTCGCTGGCTCTCCAAATGAACTTGATGTGTCTAAATTATCAGTGACTGGAGAGTCCAGACACCAATTTAATGTGCCACTTAGATATTTATGTTTGTTTCTTATCTCCCCAAACAGCCTGTAACTCCTCAATGGAGAAAACTAGTCCTGATCCAGGCCATTTCTCCTGTAATTCTTGGGGTGGGGGGCACAGTACATAGCAGACAATATACATTAGGGGTGGGAGTTGGGGTTGCGGGGAAGCACTGAACAATCCCAAGAGAAGAAATCACATAATGTTCCCAAGAGTAATAGCCATTTAGCTTTTGGGTAAGGAGCCCCCTTGTGATTGAAACCAAGGATATAATTTTAGGACCCTCCACTGTAGAGATGAAGGAAAGTGGACTTTTTATACAACCCCAGACAATCTTGAGTCTTTTGTTGTTAGGTAGAAGATCTCTGCCACTTAAAGACATTATTCAAATGACAGTGCTCTCCAAAAAGTAGCCTAAACCCAGGCCCAACTTGGATCTCTACAGAAAAGAGAATTCCAGAAACAGCTGAAATTGGCCTCTGCTTTGTGTAACCAGCTTTGTTCAGGGACACACTGCTGCTCTGTGCGGTGTGAAGAGACCACAGAACCATGTCTGACAAGAAAATAGATGTTGTCTCTTGCAATGTTGTAATTGTGAAGTTTACTTCAGAAACATTAGCGTATTGGTGAATCTTTCCTCTTGAAATATCAATTATTTTATTGAGAGACTTGGGTAGCCAATCGCTATCATGTGAGCTTCTTCTTAACCATGAGTTGAAATGCAATGTAATGTGCTGAACATACTAACTTTATGAGGTGTCGTCCATCTTAAACCACGGAAGGCCACTCTGCTTGAGTAATTGATACTTCATAGCAAGAACTGTGGGATAACCAACCTTATGTTGTATGTAACTCACACCTAGAGACACATATATTGTTAAATATATGGGATTTTTTTCTCCATTCTTTCTTTCACAGACAGGGAATTCCTTCTTCATTTTAAGACGGAGACCTGTCCTTCCAAGTGTATGCTGGGGTAAGGCACAGAAACACACTGAGCTCCGTAAAAGAAAAGCTCCCTATTGGAAGGTGAACATGACATCTTTTATAATTATTCTAGGGCCTTCCATTCAGGGGAAGAAAAAATAAAGAAGAAATAGAGCTCCTTGCTGAGAGCAGCCTCAAAGATCACCCACTTCCAAGCTCACCCATGTGTATAGTAACCAGGCCGGGAGGTATATAGTTTTATTTTACCTGTTCCACCCCCTCCCCCAACCAGGACAATCTAGAACAAAGTAAAAAGCAGTAGCCATACTTGGATTCAGAGGTTCCTGGAATACTGAAAGTTTGGAAAAGATTATTAGTTTCCCCCTTTTTTTTTTTTTTAACTTTAATTCATCTAAAACCCTTCTGTATTTATTTCCTACATCTTTTATAATATAGGACCACAAGTTGGGTGGCTTGGAATGATAAAAATTTATTTCCCCACTGTTCTGGGGACTAAAAGTCCAGAATCAAAGTGCTGGCCATGCTCTGTCTGAAGGCTGTAAGGGAGGATCCTTCCTGGTGTCTTCCGAGCTTTGGGTGGTCCCAGGGATCCCTGGCTTGTGGCCACAGCACTCCAATCCACGCCTCCATCTGGATGTGGACTTTCCTCCCTGTCTGTGGCAAAATAGCCTTCTTATACAGACACCAGTCATGGTGGACTAAGGGCCCATATTGCTTCAATATGTCCTCATCCTAACTTAACTAATCACAGCTAGAAGACCCCTTTCTCAGACGAATTCACATCCGGTGACATCACGGGGTAGGATGTTAGCCTATCTTCTGGGGAGACAGAATTCAACCCATAACAACCCCCAACTAGCAACAGGCAGAATCAGGCTGGATCACTTGGGATCTTGCGTTTGTGTTTTAATGAGCTGAGCATTAGCTCAAAGAACTGGCTTGTGGCCAGCGGCAAGCAGAGGAGGATACATGATTCAGTGGGCACTCACGCAAACAGGACAGTGCTTCTGTCCAATTTCAACTTGAATAGAAACGTTTCTTTCAGGAGGAAGTTAACCTCAAAGAAACACAGGGGATAGAACCCCCGGAGATGTTGGTGACTGTAATCTGGAGAGCGTAGGGACAGCTGGACCCACACGGGCCTCTCCCAAGCAAGCAGAAACACGGCCACCGTGTCAGACTCACACCCATTCACACCTCGGCAGCCTCACAATACCCAGCCCTGTGCCGGTGTTTCCTCTGGGAACTCATGGCTGCAAGCTGCTCAAAGGCTCTGCCGTGATCGGGTTGGTTGCCTAAGCAGAACAGGGAGGGAAGAGGGAGGCAGTGGGAGTTGATGGCGGAACCAGTGGCAATGATCTTCTCCCACAAAAGAAGCTGAGGGGATCTCAAAGAGATTAAAGGGGAAATACCATTCACTGAGGCAGGGATCAAAGGTTGCCTCACATACCCCTCACAGTAAGGGCATTCGCTTTGGGGGTATACAGTTGGAGTCATGTAATGGCCCCAGGACATAATGCTGTATCCATGATTTGCTACCTGTGGCCATTCTTTTTTCTCTACTGAAGCGCGGAGGAGGATGGGTGGGATTGAAGAGGTGATAAATTCAATAAATCTGCTGAAAGACAACAGATCAAGTGGGTTTCAGAAACTTCCCAAAGCTGACGTAAAAGTCCTTTGCTACTCCGGCTGGTCACTACACAAGATGGACAATCGCTTGCATTAGTGTCCACGCCAAGAATTTGTCTCTTCTTAAGGGCTCTTTTTCAAATGATCGTTCTGGAGTTCTTTAACTTCATTTGCATCTTTTTTTTTTTTTATAATTTCTTTCATAATCTTTCTTTCTCTCTTTCTCTTTCTTTCTTTCTTTTCTTCTTTCTTCTCTTTCTGAAAATGGCATTACTTTTTCTTTGCTGGAGAAACATTTTAAATCCACCCACTTGCCTATCTACATTTTGGACAAGTTATGTGGAAACTTCCTCCTCCGAGCCATGTACACACTACTTTTGTGCTCTTCAAGTTCTGAAGAGAAAATATATCTACTCTCTTTTTCTAGGGAAAAAAAAAAAAAGAATAGGAAAAGATGAGCAAGTGTGGTAAAAGATAGTTTAACTTATCATGAATGAGAAATGTTGTAAATACTTTCAAGTGAGAGAGCACAGAATGGACACATTACTTGCCAGGTCACATTTAAACAGTTAGTCTATACCTAGAGGATTATCCAACTCATCACTGACCTTGGCAATGGGACAAGAGTAACATTTTTAAGAGGATAAAATGTTCTTGAAAAATATCCCAGAAGGATCAGATGGATCCCCACTTTGTTTTCATGACTCTCCATGGGGCTTTGCCTATTTCTCTTCTTCAGCCAAGAAATAGGGAGTCTTTTAAAACAAAGGTGGGAAAAATGTCATGCTTGATTCTGTTTCCATGTCTTGGACTACTGTTCATACTTAATAGAGTCATCATGGAAATAATCTCCTGAAAAGGCGCATGTATTTTACTTCTCTTGAGGTTGAATGGCAATAAAAGACTGTAAATGGAGACTAGAACAAGCCACAAAATTCTGACCTTAATCACTGGGAGCAATTTTTTGTTTGTTTGTTTGTGTTTGTTTTTTAAAGTCAGTGATCCCATAGACCTGTCTTGCTTACAAGAAAAGATTCCATGAAATGAAATAACTGAATGAATGAATAGTTCAATTAAATAATGAACAAATATATAAATAGGAATATATGAAAAGTACAAATATTTTTAATGTTATGATTAACCCTTCTTTGTTGATTATGTTCTAAGTTTAAGACGTTGAAATATAGTATTTTAAGAGAATTCATGGCAATCTCAGATTGTAGTAGCATTCTAAAACAACATGTCCTAGAAAAATAGAAGCTGAGAAATTATATGGTCTCATAAATTCTTTGAAGGTGAAAATTTATTTTTGAAATTCGGAAAATCGCAGGGCTCTCATTAGTGAGTTGATTGCCTTCGCACCCTTGCTAAAGTAGCCACTTCCATTCATTAGAAAATAAAATTGTCATGCTTTACTCCAGCAAGAGCTTTCATTGTTAATATAATAATACAGATTAAAATCACCTACATGGCTCAGTCAGTTAAGTGCCCAGTTCTTGATTTTAGCTCAGGTCATGATTTCAGGGTCATGGGGTTGAACCCCGAGTTGGGCTCTGTGCTCCACACTCAGTCAACAGTCTGCCCGAGACTCTCTCTGTCTCCCTCTGCCCCTCTCCCACATGAGCTCTCGTGCTCTCTCTCTTCCCCCTCTCTCAAATAAATAAATAAGTCTTTCAAAAAAACAATAACAAAGCAGGTTAGTGGCCCCCAAATGATAGCTGCATTAAGAACCACTCAGTTATTCAGAATGAATAATTACAAAAGGTTGTTTATTTGATGGAAAGAAGCCAGTTGACAGAAAGGAAAAGACAGAAAGAATGAAGTGGAGAGATGCTATTTCAGTTAACTGGGTTGTTGAATCTCCCATAGGATCTCAACAAGTAGAGAATTCGCCCCATCATTGCCGTCATGACAGTCAGTGAAAGAGAAGTGAGCTTATGCAAATAAACTTTGGAATTTTTTTTCAGTGAAGAAGGACAGAGTCTTCAGACTAAATGCACCATCTAGGTGTTCCCCAGAATAACTTCATTCTTATTCGAAAACACTTACGGGCTTGTGTCAAGCATGGCAATGGTGCAAGGGGCCAAGAGGCAGGAGCAAAGAAAGCAAAGTCCCTGACTTTATGGAGTTTTTATTCCAGTGAGTGAAAGAAACCTAACATCTCTGCGATAGTCTAACACACCCAGGATAAAGATCCTAGAAGATTCCAAAGAGAAAAAAATAAAACTACAAAAGGGTAATAACTGCATTGGCTTTTGGATTCTTTTCTTCAACGGTCCCAAATACTCAATGATATTGGAGAAATACTTTCAATATTCTGAGGGAAAATAATTTTGAACTGAAAATTCTATGCCCAGCTAAAATAGCACGGAATGATGAACTCAAGTAGCACGGAATGATGAGCTCTGACGTCAGGATTCCATAGGAATTCAAGATTGCAAGAAACACTCCTTCTTCCTTCCTGCTGCCTTTTTCATTCAATCTGAAGGCTTTCCTCTGCTGGTCCCTAGAGTTTAACTAAAAGAGATGCCCCAGCATGTTGTGTCCTTTTGCATATTAAAGAACAGTATTTAGGTATTACATATTAAAATGTTAATTCTCAGAGTTTCGTGTCACACCTAGAAATTTCTTCCCCCATCCTACTCCTCTAGCTTCTCGACCTCGCCCCACCCCCACCCCCACCAATTCAGCTCGATGCAGGGAACAGGTGGGGAACAATGTCCTTTTGTCCCCTCTTTCTTGTCATTCTTTGCCCTGTGTCAAACACCCCTGCTCTTCTGAAAACTCCAAAAGGAGTAAGGAAAACCGGAGTGTGGTGATCCTGCCTGGTGACAAGAGACGGACGCTGCTTCCTGAATGCCACACACTGTTTCTCTGTTCACGTTAGTCCAAGCACAGTTACATGTGCCAACAGGCACAGGGAAATACAGAGCAGAAACTGAGCTCTGCACTGCCAACTGCTCTTTCCATTTCACAAATTTTCCCTCTTTTCACCTGACAGAATGAGCATCATGTCAGGATTTTCCTTCACTTCAGTGTATTAGTGAATCTCTAAGTGGGTTTACCAGTTTCGTTCAAATCCAAGAGGGGAAAAAACAAAACAAAACACTAATCTCTGCTGTCGTCTGTCTTTCATGGTTTGAAGAGAAGCCTGAAATCTTCTTGCAGATGCACTAGAGCATAGCATGTTCATTTAAGTACAAAATGTGCTTTTTATGGTGCGTACAACAATGCCCAGGATGTAATAAGTCTTTCCCCTAAATGTTAACTCTAAGGAATTACATGTTTCTGCTTTCTTACTCAGTGTATATTTGAGTAATAGTATTTATTTTGTGTACAAAAGCACAGTGTTCTTTACGTGAGTGACTCACTCAATCTTCCAGTGCTATGAGGTCCTATGACCACTCTCGACTTCCAGATTAGGGAACCAACCAGAGGTACAGTGAAGATAAGCAACTTCCCTAGTCACACAACTTGAACCCAGACAATCTGGCCCCACAGCCTACCATTGGCTCTGAACAGGTTCTACCTTGTCGGCTCTCAACTCATGCTTTGCTAAGACTATGTCTATACTAAATCAGACGGTTATGACAGTTTTCTCACTAATTCACCTGACTTGCTCAAGGATTAATGAGCAACCCTGTGAAACCACGAAATGAACTTGGGTCTTTCAAAAGGTGTTACATCTCCAGCCTCCCTATGTCACTGCCAACCTTTTCTTACTTGCCCCTAATGCCAGAAATGTACAGAAACAGAGCCTATGAGTCAACAGAATCTGAGACATTATTCAACCCAACATCATCCCATTGTGGGAATCTTTACTACAACTTTCTTGTAGCATCTGGCTGCTGCTGCGGGACTCCCTCACTGTAGATCATCCCATGGCTAGACCATACTACTTATTGAAAAAACATCCTTATAAGGAGTCAAAACTTTCTTCCCAACAGCTTCTATTTCTCTTCCCAGTTCTGCTCTGGAAACGTGAGAATACATGTAATCTTACTGCAACATAACGATTCCACCAACGGAGGCCCAGGAGAGCCTGACTTCCTTCCAGACTGTTCATTTTCCTACTAACGCACCGAGTGTGGTCCTCCATGTCCGCAATGTTTGATAATCACAGTTGTCCAGACGCAAAAGAACTGTTTCGTACAAAGTAATGCCACACTCTTCTCTACATAATTTTATGTACTGGTCCTCAATTAAGACATATTAAGTTGAATTAATTATCTCGTCGGCCACAATCTACCACTGACTAGTGTTGATCTCAGAGGGTGGCTGTTAGAAGGCAATGACTTAATGACTTAGAATGAATTAGTTCAGTGCCCAATAAACAGGAAGTACTCAATAACCAGTAACTAGTTTTATTATGACCTAAATTGCCTAATTCGGAATGTGACCCATTATTTCACCAAGCTGATCTTCCAACATATTAACTTTTCCTGACATTTTGTCATTCTGAAGTGCTGTAAGTACACCTTATACAGCTTTATCTGAGCTGACAGCTGAGACATCGAATCTGTCAGGCAGTAAGCAAACACAGAGACCTGCTCTCAGGAGGGCACTTACTGCACCATGCTTCTTTCTTGAAAGCGTAAGGGTTAGGTGTCTGGGTGGCTCAGTTGGTTAAGTGTCTGCCTTTGATTCAGGTCCTGATCCCAGGGTCTCGGGATGGAGTCCCATATCGGGCTCCCTGCTTAGAGAGGAGCCCGAATCTCCCTTTCGCTCTGCCTCCTGCTCCCCCTGCCTGCGCTCCCTTTCTCTCTCTCGGTCAAATAAATAAATAAAATCTTAAGAAAGCATCAGTGGTTAGTGGGCCTTTCATTTCATGTTTGCTCATGTCTAAGCAAGAAAAGAGAAACAGCATGCTATAAAGAGAGAGGACCAGATGCCATAGCAGTAGGGCTCAGCTTGGGGAGGAGCTTCTAGAAGAGACTACTCTCCCTCACTTTGCTGGGACTTCTGTCGCGGATGTGTGTGTGTCTGTGTGCATACATACATACGTGCACACATATCAGCAAGCAAAACATATTGAAAACAAATGAACTAAGCTTGAACTCAAGAAGTTAAACAGGCAAGAAAATAAACAACAGAGAAAAGGAAGCAGTACCGAAAAAGAAAACAATAAAATGGAATAAGATGAATGACAGAATTGAATTGGTTTTCTGAAAAGAACAAAAACAAATGAAATCCAAATAAGATAAAGAAATAACTGCAAGATTAAAAATATAGAGATAAAACCAAGAATATAACTGAAAACAAAACAAATATTCAAATAATACTTGTTTTTCTGCTGCCACTCCTCTTGTGAAACCTATACTCACGCCTTCCATATTTTGTCAAATTGCCAAGGTCATCCTTCAGGAATCAAGGTCAACAAGAGCCACGTCTTCCATGGCTGCCAAGAGAGAGGGAGAGAGGAAGGGGGAGTCTGCCTACATTGCTCTCTGCAGCGGAATGTGGAAGATACTTCTCACCGAGGTTCACAATCCGGGGGGGATCCCAAAATGAGGAAGATGTAGCACAGAATGAGAACGGCAAATGTCTACTCCCCTTTCTTTTTGACAGCTCAATCTCCACATATGTAATTTATCCTGTATTTATACTCGAAAAGAGTCCCTACCAAGAACACAACTAGACCTTATACTAAAACCAAAACCACATTTATGTCCTTTCACAGAGAAATAGATCCAAAAGTTAGGAGTTACTATATCTGATAGATTCGGAACAACTGGATGTTATAAAAAAAAACAAACAAGAAAACCAGCCCCAAATGGAGTTGCGTATGCTAAGCCCCACGTCACCAAACCGAAACAACTTAATTACGGTTCTGGCTGTCCCCAAAATGGATTCTTAAACCAGTCAACCAGGAATCTCCTGACCAGCACCAGTCAAGTCACCTTTCTACCGGAGCCCTACCATCCCTGGAAGGATGGACATTTACAGTAATCAACCTGCTCTCTTGCCTACTCTATTCCTGTTCCCATTCCGTTCTCCCAATAAAACTATTCGATCTTGTACAGCTCCTCAAGCTCCCTTCCATCTGTTAGATTGGACGTTGTTCAACTCAAATTGATTTTTGTTCAAATAAACTTCTAAAATTTTTAATAGACCTCGGTTTATCTTTTCC
Source organism: Mustela nigripes (assembly GCF_022355385.1). Taxonomy (NCBI): domain Eukaryota; kingdom Metazoa; phylum Chordata; class Mammalia; order Carnivora; family Mustelidae; genus Mustela; species Mustela nigripes. The sequence continues at coordinate 7,542,343 of NC_081574.1, read as the reverse complement.
CGCTGAACACCTGAGTAACGTCAATTCCTCTGTCTTCTTGTTTTGATAGTTTTCCATAGACAAACCTGTAGATCTCATACAGTAGTGGAGGGATTTGGGGGGAGGGGAGGGAAAAAAACTGAAATATGTAAATACTACCCCTCACCCACGTGCTCAGACATTCACTGTAAGAGCTCTGGCTATTAATCCAACAGATACTATAATTTGATGACCCACAGAATCAAAAGCTGTGTTTTGATTTTTGGCTTGATCAGCCTTTTGGTAGCACTTACAAGGTAATTTATTAGTGTGGCCTTTGAATTTCCCTGGGGTATGACCTGCTTTTTGAATTGAGAACTTAGAAATTCAAGCTACCCATTTTTCTTCTTTAATGCCCTCTGCCAGCAGAAGCGGCCGCTCTAACTCAAGGACTGGAATTCTGCATGTCCTTAATGTTCTCTATGACAAGGGAAAGAGCTTCCCCAGAAACTTGCTTAAAACCAGAACCTCCTCCCAAGGGGTAATGTAACTGGTGCTTTTATCTTGGCGTGCCTTGGGATGTGACATTCCCTCCCCTAACGACAGGATTTTTGCGGTCCCTCAGCCTCAGCGGATCACCTCCATCTCCTGCGAACATGTCGACCTCCCGCCACCACCTCCACATTACTCCACATTACTGGTTTATTAAGCAGAATTCTTGTTACAAAGCAAAAGAAATGACTCTGGCTAATTTAAGCAAGATGTTGCTTACTGCCATCCTATCAGACAGTTATAGAACCTGGGAAATCAACCACAGGAACTGACATTAACTCGGGGAACACACAAAGCCAAGAGAACACCTGAGCAGCTGTTCGATATGGTGATCCCAGACACACAGCTCTGGTTTCGCTCTTACTCTTCACTTTGTGTCTTGATCCCCCTGTTCTGGTCGCCAGGGAGAAGGGAAAAGTTGCTCTGATGGACCCTGCCTCCAGAAGGAGTCACAGAATTCTCCAATGTGTGTCACTGGAATAAAACTTAGCGGCATGTGAGTACTCTGTTTCTCTGCCTCCTTTTTGAGACACTTGGGTTCCTATGTCCTTGTTTCTGAGAGATTTGTTGTGAAAGGTTAGTACGTAAAGCAGAGAACTGAAAGAAACCAAAGGAGCAAACTGATGTGCGGAAGAGCTAAAGAACTAATCAGAGAGGAAAAGCGTGGACAGGAGAGAGGAGTCAGATGAGCACCTGATATTTCCTGGAGAGGGGAGGGGACCGGAGAATGGAAAACTGAGTATTGAATATTTGAGGAGAGGAAAACTATGCACATGGTTACCATGACAAGGAAGTTTGGTTCTGTTTGTTTGTTTTTAAAGCAGGCTCCTGCCCTAGCATGGAACCCAACATAGGGCTTGAACTCACAACCCTGAGATCAAGTCGGACACTTAACCAGCCCACCACGCAGGCACCCAAGGAAGCTTTTGATGGAGGGAATCTTTAGGCTCTTGGGGATGTAATTTCTTTTCAAGAGACTGAATAAGGGCAAAGTTATGTTTCATGTTTTCTCTTATTTATTTTTAGAAAAGCAGTTATGCGTCTATTTGAGGAGATCACAAAAAGGCACCGTTTTATTAACGCTCACATTGAAATCCTCTTCGTCCTATTTAAATTCCTTTGGGGCTAAAGTCTGCTTGGTCTGAAATGTGATTCTTTTCATGGAAGCCCTGTGTTCTTGTAGTCTCTTGACAGTTCCAGATCCTTCTCTGGGTGATGCCTTTGTCTCAGAAGCTGCCTTTACCCTGGAGACTCAGGGTGCTGTTCAACTTCTACTGCAACATCATATTTCTTATTGTGCTGGTGTCTTGTTTTCTTTGCTCAATCTCAAATGAGAGGAAATCTGGCCACCCTCTGGACACAGGTGAAACTTTCACCGCTGTCTGTTTCAGAGACTCTATGAGTTGATAGGAGTCTTGAAAAATTACAAGCCTGCACCGTTGCCACCAACCCCAAACAGTGCGATCCTTACATGGACTCTAGCTCTTGCGTGGGATAAACCACGACCAATCAGCCTTTTCTCCAGCTGTGTTTTGGCGACTGCATGTGCCAAATGTTCTTTTAAAAGAGGTGCAGAGCAGTGCAGCAAGGGGCACTGTCTGAATGAGGGATGAGTGTCTGAAGTTCTCTAATTGCTATAGACCTCAGGGTGCAGACAGTAGCAGATCAATGGATGGTTTTTCTAAGCATTTTTGTTTTTCAGCCTAGAGAGCTCACAGTACTGCAAGAGAAAGCACTGCGGCCCTCCACTCTTATTGATCAATCAGCTCTACTGAGTTTATAGTCGACTGAAAAACTTCCACGATTCTAAAGATAGTTTGATTGTGATTCTTAGTTGTTTGGTATTACGAATTCTCTGTGTCTTCCTAAGTGGTTCAGTGGGTCTTTACAAGTGACTACATCAGGTCCACTGAGGCAGACAGTGTTTGAAATGGCCTCATTGGTGAGGAGGCCATTTCAAATAGAAAATGAATATACTGAGGGCAGGGATTGTTATGGCTCCAGGCCCTATAACAATACGTGGCACAGAGAACATGTTTAATAAATGTCAACGTATAGTTGTTGTTGTTGTTGTTTTTTAAGATTTTACTTATTTATTTGACAGACGGAATCACAAGTAGGCAGAGAGGCAGGCAGAGAGAGGGGAAAGCAGGCTCCCTGCTGAGCAGAGAGCCTGATGCGGGGCTTGATCCCAGGACCCTGAGATCATGACCTGAGCTGAAGGCAGAGGCTTAACCCACTGAGGCACCCAGGCACCCCATCAAAGTATAGTTTTAAGTATACATGCAATATACCCACCAGAAGATTTCAGAACCAAACTTTTTTTGTCCCTCTATTATTTTTTTGTATTAACATGTAATATATAATTTGTTTCAGGGGTACAGGTCTGTGATTCATCAGTCTTACACAGTTCACATACTCACCATAGCACATACCCTCCCCAGTGTCCATCACCCAACCACCCCAGCCCTCCTACCCAACCCCTCCACTCCAGCAATCCTCAGTTTGTTTCCTGAGATTAAGAGTCTTGTACGGTTTGTCTCCCTATGACCCACCAATTGCACTACCAGGTATTTACCCAAAGGTACAAATGTAGTGGTCCAACAAAGAGGCATGTGCACCCCAGGGTTTACAGCAGCAATGTCCACAATAACCAAAGTATGGAAAGAGCCTAGATGTCCATCGACAGATGAATGGATAAAGAAGATATGATATAGATATAGATATAGATATAGATATAGATATAGATATCACACACATATACAATGAAATATTATGCAGCCATCAAAAATGAAATCTTGCCATGTGCAATGACATGGATGGAATTGAGGGTATTATGCTGAGCAAAATAAGTCAATCAGAGAAAGACAATTATCAGATGATCTCACTGATACATGGAATTTGAGAAACAAGACAGAGGATCACAGGGGAAGAGAGGGAAAAAATGAAACAGAACCAAACTTTTTGTTCTTATTTTCTCATCTCCCTCTTCTCACTACTGCTTGACTTTGTCCTTACCTCCCAAACACCAGGGCTCTGAAGGCCCCAAACACCTTCCTCCTTGCCAAACCAAGTATCTTCTTTTCAGTTCTTGGCCACATGAATGGTGGTGATTGAAGCTGATGGCCATTCCTTCATCCTTCCAATGACCTGCCTTTGGTTTCTGACACCAGTTTTGTTTTACCTCCTCCTCTTTCCCTAACTGTATCTCCACTGCTCAACCAATCAATCTGAGGGTCCCAGGATTTCATGTGCAGTCTTCTGCTCTTCTCGCTTTCCTTCTTTCTGTCCAATACTCTTTGCCCAAGTGTTTTCTTCCCAGTGGATCCCAGTGGACCCTGATGCTTCTTCCAATCTTAATGAGCTCTGCCTCTATTCTGAAATCCAGGTTTGTTTTTTCCACATATTTTTTTTGAACCTGGGTGCTCCATTGGAATGGCATACTTGATATGTCCAAAACCCAATGTATCACTCTCCCTGGGACCCACCCTCTCAACTTTCCCAGAGCTCCCTTTCCTCCAACATTTAAAACATAGTTAATGTCATTTCTCAATCCCTATAAGTTTCTGAACCAGATCTCAACATTATCCTTGGTTCTTCTTCCATCTTCTACTACCATCCCCACATCCAATTTCCTACTAAACTTAGTCAAGTACACCAAACGCTCTTCAGATATACCCCCTGATTTCCATCCCAATGCTGCTGCTTTCTTTCAAACCCACATCCTTTCTCTTTCTGTATAACCCATGGCTCTCTCCATCACGTCCACTTCATATGCCCTCAGAATCATGATTCTGATCACAGTGTATCGTCTCCTACAGCATATAGTTCAAAACTGCTAGCAGGACACCAAAAACTTTTTAGAACCTTTTGCAGTAGATCTTACCCACTGACCTATGCCATCCACACTGCTGGTGTGCAGTCTTACCCTTCTCTGAAAGTTCTGGGGTCTCTCACGCCCCTGTTCTACCTATGGAATGCAGCTCCTTCTACCTGAAATGACTTTTCCGGCCCGTCCCTCCCTCTTCTCCCAATCTGAAATTATTCTATAACTTTAGCCTGGGACCTTCCTCATAAGTCATGATTTCACCACATGCCACTATCTTTTTTTAAAGTTGCTGACTAAGATTTCAACATAAGTCTGTATTTCCAGCATGGCATTGCAACATTCATCATTCTGTGGTTATCCCTGAAATGCTGTGGGTACGTGAGAAAGTGAAGGAAGCATTCTCAAGATTTCAACACAGTTGAGTTTTTCTAACAATATTTGCCAAGGCTCTGCACCTTAATTTGCTGACTGGACCTCCTTTCAGCAAATGGGTAGAGAAGAAAATAATTTTTAGTGGAAATCATAACAGTTAATTCCTTAGAATTTTTAGCCTAACCATGCATATGCAAAATGAGAAATGAGCTCCATTGGAAACACTGGAATCCAGGCCTAGATTTGCCCTAATCTGGGCTCACAATCTTCATCCAAAGAAAGAAGGCTAACAAATCTCCACATAGAATTGTTTGAGGAAATATTTAGCTTACACACAAAATGTGTTTTTGTGTAGTGTGTGTGTATGATGTACATTTGAGTTCAAATATAAAGGGAATTATATTTCATACCTATATCTGATATACCAAAATTATAAACACACACTCATAAAGTTTTCAAGAAACTATTGAGAACTCCCCAAATCAATCATAAGTCCTAAATCCAATCATAAAGGTACCACTATGGCATATAAGTATTGAAGATTGTTTAAAGATAGAATATACTTTCAATCTGTAATTTCAAACGGACTTTAAAGATTTTATTTATTTATTAGAGAGATGGAGAAAGACCACAAGTAGGCAGAGCAGCAGGCAGAGGGAGAGGGAGAAGCAGGCTCCCCTGCTGAGCAGGAGCCCGACGCAGGACTCGATCCCAGGACGCTGAGATCATGACCCAAGCTGAAGGCAGCCGCTTAACCAGTTGAGCCACCCAGGGGCCCCTCAAAAGGACTTTAAATGCAACTAACCTGGAAATAATAGTTCATTAATTTCATGTTAACTTATACATAGCTGGTTTTAGGTACTTCCAAATGACATGTGTTAACACAAAATGGTCAAGAATGTGGGAGAGATTACGGTCTCTGATATGGGTAGGGAATATCGCATGGAAGGGAAACCAGGAAACCAGGACACGCACACACAGCAAGAGGGTGGAGGGGTTAGAGGAAGAGCAAGAGAGAGAGACTTACTCTTCGCAGGCTTCACACTTAGCTGGGAGCCTGACTCAGGACTTAACCTCACCACCCCGAGATCATGACCCAAGCTGAAATCAAAAGTCAGATGCTCCACTGACTGAGCCAAACCATGTGCCCCAGGAGAGTATACTTTTACATGAAGAACTTCTGCTGTAGACCTAGCTACTACTTAGAGCCAGAGGTGTGACCCCAGGGCATAAACTCTAGATGACTGGAAAGATTCTGGTGCATTCCAGGCCTTGACCACATCATTACCATATTGTAAGCAGAACCTTGTCAGTAAGTATTCCTTCCTTGTTAAAAGACTCACTGCACTCACAACTTCACACACGTAGCTAATGTGACTCTGCCATTTTGACATTGGTTGGATCCACACCAGTATCAATAAACTGAATTCCAAGTGGGAATCTAGAAAGTATCCTTTAAGGAAGAAAAAGAATCCAATCCTTTAAGTATTTTATTATATATATAAAATATTCACTACATATTACATCCTGATTTACTTATGGTGAAGTCCCAGGCTTAGACAATACATTGATTCAAATATTTTTAAACTTTTGCTCGGACTCCAAGTTCCAGTTTTGGAACTCTTAATCCATAGTATAAAAGTGTCCTCTTTGCCCAAAAAAGGGTGACTCTGAAACTAATATGTGGTACTTAGATGATAACTCATCATCCACAAGGAAAATCTAACTGTTCTTACTTTCGGATTTAATTTGAATCCTGACTCCTGCAAAGAGTTAAAATAAGGGAAGGTCTCATGGTTTGAACACAGTTCACTCCACACCTTCAGTCATTTCCTCAACACTGATTTTGGAAGCTCTGAGGCAATGTGCAAATCAGAGGACATCAAACTGGCAAGTTAGCTAAAATGTCAAATCAGTCCATGTGTGTCACAGGTCTATGGGTGAACTCTATGCTCGAAACGTTTGTCCTGTCTCTACATAATAGTTATTTACTCCAGTTGCCTTATGTTGAGTAAGGAGAACAAAGAATACTTGGGCTTAATAAAATCTCCCCTGAAAAACCTCACCACATGAGGCTAATTTAATCTGCATTTAACTGAAATCTTAACAGTAATAGTTCCTATCCTGGAAAAGTAGAGTCTATGCAGGTACTCTTTCTCCCACTATTCCCTGTATCTGTACATGTTGGTGAGGAATCAGCCAGTATCTTTGCTTAGGGTTTTATGGGATTTCAACCATTTCTTCACCTCCTACTTTGATTGACATAGTTGACTCGTAACTAGGATTTCATATATTCAAAGATCTCTATGGCACTTTGTTAAGGTTGTAAAATGGTTCACACTCATCTCTTTGAATTTTAAAAACTATTCCAAAGAGTTATAGTCTAATGTCTATCAGTTGAATAACATTAATACATTCTAAATTGAAAAAAAAAAAAAAAAAGCAAAGTCAAATTGATGTCACACCTTTGAAGTAAAAACTAAAAAACCCAACTAATCAACAGAATGTTCCTTTTTTTCTGTCTTCATACCAGCACAAAGGAAAAAGTTCTCCGTGGACTGAAATCAATATGTAATTTTTGTAAAGAAGCACTTTTACACAAATCATTGAAAAGTCAGGTTAATCCTTTGCCTTGCAAAATAGGATGAAGAATCGGGTACTTTCACGACTACTAAGAACTCCTTTTCTCCTAACAGTTTCTCTTCCCATTAGCCATCTGTGGAAATCCCTCATCTGGTCACCATAATGACTAAGCATAAGCAAAGTGACTGACTCATCTCACATCTTGTCAATGGCTATATAACAGAGTAACTCATTAGTCGGTAAGTGTATCCCACACTCAACTGAGAAATATGAGTCTCAGGTTCTGGTGGACTTCCCCACTAATTACCTGGATGATCTCTGATAAGCGACTTAAATTCTCTGGGCTTCATCATAAAATAAAGAGTTAAGTCTAATCGTGACTGTGCCATCATATGTATTACTCAGGGAGATGTTAAATACATGTCTATCCAACAATAAACACATCAATGGAATGATGTACCTTAATAAAGGGTACATGAAGAGACCCAAATAAATGCATATGTTTATTTTATGAAAAAACTAGTATGGCATAACAATGGGGTAAAGACAATATGTAATACATTATGTTTGGGTGATTAATACTCTCTTAAAAATAACTTAATTGCAACCCCAGCTTACTTATTAGGTCAAAATAAATCTCCTGATGATCCACAAATATCAATTTTTTAAGAACGTAAAATTTTAGAAGACAATGTAGAAAATAGTTTTATCGTATCTGTATGGGGAGACCTTTTCTAGGTTAGACACAAAACTTCTTTGGCTTTATAGAAGGATAGACTGATTGTATTTGATACATAATAATTAAGCAATGCCTGAATAAAGCCACAGATAAAATCAGAAGACAAATAGAAAACTGAGATAAATATTGGCAATACTTATCACATAGGGTTATTACCACATTAGGTTCCTTTTAAAGTCTTTTTTTTTTTTTTTAAATTTAAGTATTCCCACAACCCAATCCTGAGATAAAGAGTCATGTGCTCTTCCAACTGAGACAACCAGATGCCTGTAGGGTTTCTTTACCATGTAAAGAGAGTGACAAATCAGTAAGTAAAAGATAACTATGTTATTTTAAGCATTTAATAAGAAAGACACAGTACACAGAAAAGACTATACAAATGGTTTTTAAAATATGAACTACACCCATTCTCCTTCAAATTTCAGACAACGCTTCTGGAAGTGCCTTAGGATATGCAAGATGAGACCCTAACAGATGATTGCTT